>NW_007378116.1:3938-63479 GCF_000475195.1 Diaphorina citri
AATTAATCGCCCCTTCTCCGACGATTTTTTTTTTTTTTTTTTTTTTTTTTTCAAAAATGAATAAAAATGGGGTTTAATTCTTCAGAAATAATGACTTTTCCTCAAAAATCCTCTGAGTCACAGACGTCCCATAATTAATCAATAGGGTGAATGGTGGTGAAATATTACATATTCAGTCGCTTCGTTAAACTCACTGACTTTATATTCAACCTAATAGTTACGTACGTTACCAGGCAAAACGCTTCGCCTGTCTTGTAAGGATAATGATGGCCATAGAGAAGGAAAAGTTGCACAAGATAAATATGTATATTTTAGAAAGCAATTTTCAGAAGGGTGAAAGCATGGTTGAGGGTGGGAAAAGGGGGTAGGGAACAGATATATCAATGTAAATTAATACGGGGGGTAAAAAAGCACATTATAATATGAATGAAAGACAACAACATAATAATTATTTTTAAATGGAAATCAGTTGAAAGCTGATGAAAGGTTTCATGGAGTATTGAAAGTGTAATGGTAGAAATTCTCAATAGGAAAATGCACATAAAGTTATTGAACGAGTATTAGTTGAAAGCTGATGAAAGGTTTCATGGAGTATTGAAAGTGTAATGGTAGAAATTCTCAATAGGAAAATGCACATAAAGTTATTGAACACTACATCAAGCAACAGAAGAAACATGTAGTGCATATTTTGTTATTTGAAGATGTTTTGTTTAGAAAGTTCTCTGACTTTTACATGAGGCTCGAACCCCAACTCAGGTGTATCATAAATCCAGCTACAAAGGCAAAGCATGGTAATATTAGTTAAAGTTCTCTGACTTTTACATGAGGCTCGAACCCCAACTCAGGTGTATCATAAATCCAGCTACAAAGGCAAAGCATGGTAATATTAGTCATGAAACCAATGGGTATTTAATAGAGATAAGGGGTTAAATGAGCTCTCCAATGGGTTAACCAATAACCTGGTTTCCTCGAAAGTTTCCCTTGAGCCAAGTTGCACGAAACTATTATCGTCTCATTGCACAACAATATCATAACTAATAACGTGGGAGAGAAGATGAATTTCTAATTCGAATACAATAACACAAGAGATTTATAGGAAAACTTTATTGCGAATAAATTATTTATTACTCTGGAGAGAGGAAAAAAATGGGGAAAATAGAAAGTTGGGAGAGAAAAAACCCTGTGATTTTTCAACTTTGTGAATAAAAAGCTCAGCTTTTTTGATAAATTTTGGATCAGCAATGGGGAAGGATTTCTGCAGTAAAGTTGGCACCGAAAAAAAGGTAACCCTTTATAGGAAAACTTTATTGCGAATAAATTATTTATTACTCTGGAGAGAGGAAAAAAATGGGGAAAATAGAAAGTTGGGAGAGAAAAAAACCCTGTGATTTTTCAACTTTGTGAATAAAAAGCTCAGCTTTTTTGATAAATTTTGGATCAGCAATGGGAAAGGATTTCTGCAGTAAAGTTGGCACCGAAAAAAAGGTAACCCTTTGCAAACATTTTTCAAATGAGACTTCGGAATTCAGTGATAATGGCACTTACGTTTCTAGATCCTGGCGATCCGGCTACCAATAAAACTTTTCAGGCATTTGTAATCCAAGAAGAATCATTTCCACATTATTCACTGCACATAATTTTATTATTGGAACACCATCACTGATCTACGATTAAAATCTAATGCTCATATAAATATTATCTAAATTTTATTATATTTAAAGTATTATGAGAAAAAAAAGAGATAAAAGTAAATTAGGTATGTATTTAATATTATTATCTTTTTGAGATCGCACGTTTCTTTAGGAAAACACAGCCATTATCACGAACTACATACAGAAAGAACAAACTACACGCAGCGCGGTCTAAATTCAAACTAAACTAAATAACTAAACACTACACACTTCCCATCTTCATAACCTCTTGCTAACCGCATGACACATGGAAATGCTTCAACCCCGCTATTTGTTGGGGTTAATCCTCAAGTACACAGCTCGATAGCACTTTCAAAGCAAATTGAATCAATCCCATTTCAACGAGTATTTTTCCAAAACAATTATTTATTATGAGCTCATGAGCGTATGTCTGAAATCTTAAAACAACCATGTAGATTTATAATAACAAAGTATTTCCCACCAACAGAGAGGTGGCCGTAAAATAACATACATTGGGGTTGCTTCATTTGGAACAATAATATTTACAGACTTTCCTTGGATGCTCGATGACCCCAGGCAGATTCGCCTGCCTTATGAGACAAGAGTAAACAATAACCCCAACAATAACGAATGAAACGAAATTTTCAAAAGATAAACCCAAACCTCTCCCTTCGAAACGATCATTTTGTAATTTTCTTTAATAAAGTCAAAAGTTGTAATGAAAGTTTCAGTTTAATTGAAACCATATCCGCATACGTTTGTTAGTTTGTTTGAAACTAAAATTACTCGTACTTATATCAGTTGAATCAAGTCTTTAATTAAGATAACCGGGGCTGTTAGATTGCAGAGACAAACAAAATATCAAAACACCAACTTGCCCTGGAGGCGTTCGACAACAATATTATCAACTCCAGAAAACAACTCAGGTATTACAAAAATGCAAACACAAAAACCCCGATATTTATTTCCTTATTCATTTATACGAACAAAAATATCATCAGACAGAACAAAGGTAATTCAATTAGATGTCAAAACAAGATGGTCTCAGAATGTCGCATAGAAATGAAGGAATACGCACTTTGTAGAATGAGATTACGACGGATAAACAAATCAAAAGATCTTTCTCGAGAAAAATCGTCTGTGTTTTCTCTTCTTTTTCTCATTTCATTTTCATTTCATTTCCTTTCCTCGCAATGACTTTGCTAGCGTCCCAGCCTTCGCCACCCGAGTGCGAATTTCCACATTTAAAAAAATAAATATTCCATACAGAAATCAAATTTTCATCACTCGTAAGAGCCGCGAGGCATTGGAAGTAATGTAAAACTCCACCTCCCTCTTTCCAACATGCTCTCCTAATCTACACGTCCTCCCCCAATCCACCCCTTCCCTACCTAGCTATCCCGACAACAGGATATTAGAGTTTTCACCTCGATTCTGCCATGAGCACAAAGCAGGTGGGAGGATTGTGTGTAAATCACAAACACAGACATCAGGATTTTCGCTGTCTTTTTGCTTTTGTAAGCTTTGAAAAAAAAAAGTCGAGGATACAGAAGAGCTTATTGGTTCCGGATAGAAAAAATAAATCTACAAAACAAAAAACGAAAGACCTTGGTAGTGAGAGGAGAGTGAGCTTGCTTTCAGAGGGCAAACTTGCAAGTTTCAGTAAATTTCCATTAGAAATTTATTGAGAGCTCGCAGGAAAGAACTAGGAGAGAAGTGAGAACTGATCTAACAGGATAGAATTGACACAAGAATCACCAAAGATGTAACACATACGGATCTATCGGGTTAAGTTACTCATTGGAATCACCGCAGACATCCTTGTTTCATTGGAATAACGATGTTCGAAGCAGATAAAAAAAGACAAAATGACAAGATGATGTATTCTCGTATACCGCAGGCGGTTTATCCTGCTTCTACCAAAAACACATCAGGTGTGAGGGCTGTTAGGCACTTTCTTCCAGATTCTGAAATTTGCTTCCAAAACAAATTGTGGTTTCTCTGGTAAAAGTTAACCCTTTGTCCCCTTACGTGGGCTTTACTCCACTTGCTATTTTCTAAGAGACAAATGAGATCATTTTTGGTGGATGTGACTAAAGGACCAAATTTTTTAATGTGTGCCACATAGCTTAATTAACAAAATAAATACATAGTAGAAGAGAGGGAAAAGTAATTTCTCAATACATATTAATGGATGTACCAAAAATATAATAGCAATACAGGTTCAGGAATTCAAGATACATAGGTATTGTCCCTTCTCCCTGCGCCCTCTAAATGCTGTAGTAGGTAGGAATACCCAGCACCGGGGTGTAATTGATCCTGTATTAGAGAGGGAAAAGTAATTTCTCAATACATATTAATGGATGTACCAAAAATATAATAGCAATACAGGTTCAGGAATTCAAGATACATATGTAGGTATTGTCCCTTCTCCCTGCGCCCTCTAAATGCTGTAGTAGGTAGGAATACCCAGCACCGAGTCTATAACAGCACCGGGGTGTAATTGATCCTGCACGTCTTATAAGGTTATAAGTGATGCCTTAATAGCGCATTATTTACCATGCACTTTACAAAAAATAGTTCAACGTGAACCCTAAAAGTTTTTTTTGGAGGGCAAAAAAAAAAAAAATGAAGGAAGGAAGGGACGAAGAGAAAGTGTTGACCCAGTTCTTGAATTATTCCTTGCACGTTCTTCTAATTTCCTTTGGATTTTTCCTCCGAAACATTTTTCCCCGTCCTTTTACATGTGAAGAGAAAGGAAAACTATTACTTCTTTCTATCCATTTTTTGCGTCCTTTGAAGACACATAATTGCTTTTGAAACTAGCCACGAACAAGATGGTATGGACATGATTGCACAGGAGTTGAAAAATGTTTGCACAGTTTTTGGCCAGTTTTAGAAGCCTTTTCCATTAATTTAGGAGTTTAGGAGCCTTTTTTTTAAAGAATTTTGAAACTAGCCACGAACAAGATGGTATGGACATGATTGCACAGGAGTTGAAAAATGTTTGCACAGTTTTTGGCCAGTTTTAGAAGATTTTTCCATTAATTTAGGAGTTTAGGAGCCTTTTTTTTTTTTTAAGAGGTTTGACAGAGAACGAACATTATCCCATCAGGATAAAATCCGCCCCGGGCAGGAATTGAACCCGCGGCCTAGCGCTTACAAGGCAGACGCACTACCAACTAAGCTAACTAGGCTGGCTACAATGGATTTTTGATACTTGGGTATCCACCCAATAGCTGAGTCTGAGAGCGGACGAACGACCTGTTTCTGAAATGAACTTTCCACTTTCCCGCTCCCATTTTACAAATCGGTAGCAGCCCCCTAACGGAAAAATACGATTTCTCTCATATGATGCCTTCTACTAAGAGGTTTTATCTCTTTCAAAAGTTAGTTAAAGGGTTAACGCAATGTAGGATTTTGAAAAATTCAGGGAATCTTCAACCAGCTAAAAAAAAATCTCATCCTCATGTCTAGAAAAAAAAAACCTAATTTATTTTTAATGTCTTTCTGCCCAAACTTTTTTTTTCGTAAAAGAAGGAAAATCAGTGAAGGATTTTTCTACCGAATCTTGTAGGAATTCCTTTTTCCTCTTCCTCCCCTCCTAGGACAAATAATTATGTACCTAGTAGGTACTAGATTTAATTAGACACAAAATCAAGTAGGTATTAGGTACCTAGGTACATAAATAGGTATTCTTTTTATAGCTATACTTAGGTATAGGAAGATATAAAGCAGGAATTTGATTCTCTTGTTCTCTTTTTAGGTACATTACTTCAAGGCACATTCTTTTACATCCATGCCCTTTCCAAGAAAGGAAAAATCCACTTAGAAAATTTCCGCCCTGGCCGGGATTCGAACCCAGCACGTTCAGGTTGAGAGTCAGTGCACCTGACCACTCGGCCACATACGTGGGCTATGAAGAAGACTAGGAAATAAAAAGAAAAGGAGAAAGAGAAAGACAGTAAGAGGGAATGAGAGAATAAGAGCGAGAGAAAGCGAGACAAGAGGAGAGGAAGAAAGAGGATAGGTAAAGGGGAAAGGAGGGAGAAAGAGAGAGAGAGAGGGCGAGAGATAGGCCATTACGTTTACACAAATCTTGAAATGTAGAGCTTTCTCGCTCTCTCCCTCGGAACTAATGTCCAACATTAAAAACAGAAAAGAGAAAAAAGGGATTTTTTAGATGAGAAAGAAAGAGAGAGAGGCTGAGGGAAGAGAGAGAGAGAGAGAGAGAAATATAATAAAAACGTACATTGGGCAGTGAAGATTTCATAAAAAAATAGGAAGAAGAAGAGGGGAGATAGGGCAAGATGGCAAAGAGAAGGAGAGAGAGATACAACGAATTAAAATTGATGGGAGAAATTATAAAAGAGAAGGGAAGAAGCTTGAAGGAGCAAAAATACCATATGTAATAGGTATACGTAGGCATACAGTTGATGCCGTTCCGACTAACCCCGCATATACTGGCGGTCAACGAACCGTACGGTTCTCAAGGTAAGAGGTTGTGGGTTCGACACTTGAACGAAATTGATACTTTACTTTCAAAATCGTTCTTACTTTCCGTTGGGGTTTACAACCAAAAAATCCTTGAGCAGAAACAGTATCTATGGTTCATCCAGATCAATGTGACAGCAATGAGTCATCAACCCAAAATGAAGGAACCAATCAGTTTGCAGGAAATCCTTACATTGTTGCAATTGTGGTAAAGGTCTATTTTTGATAAACTCTCTCTTTTAAAATGCAGAGGTAGCTCTAAGTTCAGAGGTTGGATTCCAGAACAGGTAAGGTGGATATCGCCTTACCTGACTTTGTTTCACTGTCGGAGGAAGCACTGTGCAATATACCTTCCCCTTTTAAAGATTCTCTACCATTGCACATGTGACATGTTTGGCAACAATGCCCATTATTTTGCTGTCACATTGATGTGGACACACTATAGGTAGATTTCTATAGGTAGACCGGTACACCATGTCAGAATTAGAAATGCCTTTATGTAGGAGCATAAATATGATTATAAGTAGGTAGAATAGAATGGGGGGGTGTAGGGGCTAGACAGCCCTAAAGGATGGGTTACGAATCTATCAGGTATTAGAATAGAATATAATTTATTTTGCTGAGATAGGACTGAAAAGAGTGTCTTATCCTATGTACCTACAGCTATTCTAGTACACAAAGTCTAATTTAGGTACCTACACAAAACGGCTTCTTTTTTGCGGGGAATAAATCTAACTTGGCGGGCGCGGGGCGTTCCTAAGTAGTATCTACCCGAAAGTTTGACGGTTAACGCGACTTGACAAGTATTTATAATCCCTGTCATGTTTTTAGCAGCAACAATGTTTTGTCAGAGCTCTCTCTCTCTCTCTCCCTCCCTCAAGACGTCATGTCACAACGTCCCATTATTTTCTTGTCCTCGTCTCCTCATCCTATGAATATCTCTTTCTCTCTCTTACCAGCATGCTCCTCCTTTATCTCTCTCCCTCTCTCACATGCCACCATGCTCATTTCTTTATTTTACATCTCTCTCCCCCCTTTCTAGTTCCTAGACGTCTCCCCCCTCTCTCTCTGTGTGTCTCGTGTCTCTCCCCTTACCATCACTCTCTCTCTTACCAGCATGCTCCTCCTTTATCTCTCTCCCTCTCTCACATGCCACCATGCTCATTTCTTTATTTTACATCTCTCTCCCTCTTTCTAGTTTCTAGACGTCTCCCCCCCTCTCTCTCTCTCTCTCTCTCTCTCTGTGTGTGTCTCGTGTCTCTCCCCTTACCATCATTTTTACATCTCTCTCCCCCCTTTCTAGTTTCTAGACGTCTTCCCCTCTCTCTCTCTCTCTCTCTCTCTCTCTCTCTCTCTCTGTCTCGTGTCTCTCCCCTTACCATCATGATCATTGCTCATCTCATGAAACTATGTCTCTACTCTTGCAGTATCTATCCTCGTGACTTTTCTATTCCCTTTTCCCTCTCCTTGTTCTTTGGAAAAAGTACAAAAAAGTTGAATACTATGTAAAAACCAAACCAAAGTATAATTATTCCTCCTCCTCCTCCTTCTTCTTCTTCTTCTCCTTCTTCTTCTTCTACTCCTCCTCCTCCTCCTCCTCCTCCTTCTTCTTCTTCTTCTTCTTCTTCTTCTTCTTCTACTCCTCCTCCTTCTTCTTCTTCTTCTTCTACTCCTCCTCCTTCTTCTTCTTCTTCCTCCTCCTCCTCCTCCTCCTTCTCCTTCTTCTTCTACTACTCCTTCTTCTTTGTCGTCTTCTTCTTCTTCCTCCTCCTCCTCATCCTTCTTCTTTTTCTTCTTCTTTGCCTCGGTGAAAAGAAAGCTCACGCGATCCTCTATCTTCTGTTCCTTATCCCCTTCTTTGTCTTATTCTTTTTCCCCGTATATATCCCTCCCTTGTCCCTACCTCCCTATCTCGCTCTCGCTACTCTTACCATCATGATCATTGCTCATCTCCTGAAACTATGTCTCTACTCTTGCAGTATCTATCCTCGTGACTTTTCTATTCCCTTTTCCCTCTCCTTATTCTTTGGAAAAAGTGCAAAAAAGTTGAATACTATGTAAAAACCAAACCAAAGTATAATTATTCCTCCTCCTCCTCCTCCTCCTCCTTCTTCTTCTTCTTCTTCTTCTTCTTTTTCTTCTTTTTCTTCTTCTTCTCCTCCTCCTCCTCCTCCTCCTCCTCCTCCTCCTTCTCCTTCTTCTCCTTCTCCTTCTTCTCCTTCTTCTCCTTCTTCTTCTACTCCTCCTCCTTCTTCTTCTTCTACTCCTTCTTCTTCTTTGTCTTCTTCTTCCTCCTCCTCCTCCTCCTTCTTCTTCTTCTTCTTCTTCTTCTTCTTCTTCTTCTTCTTCTTCTTCTTCGTCTTCTTCTTTGCCTCGGTGAAAAGAAAGCTCACGCGGTCCTCTATCCTCTGTTCCTTATCCCCTTCTTTGTCTTATTCTTTTTCCCCGTATATATCCCTCCCTCGTCTCTACCTCCCTATCGCTCTCGCTACTCTTTTATTGAAATTCGACAGACTGTAAAGATTTTTTTCTCCTTCCCATCATCATCTCTCAGTGTCTTTTCCTTTTTTTTTCGTCTATGACAAAAATATCGCGCGATATATTGAAAATTATCAGGCGGAAACTTGCCGTACCTACCCTCGTAGTCTGCGGTGCACGAGGAAAAGTGTGCATACAACGTGCACCCAGCTTTGTCATTATTCTATGGAAATTGTGACTTCGCGGTAGCGACGTACACAATAACGAAGTCTTTCTTCTTTCGAGACACGTAAAAGCTTAAAGTGCAAACAGCGAGTGCCAACAATGTTAGGGGAGAATAGAGATGCGGGTTCGCTCCTGACTGTGCCGAACAAAGCTATAACGAGATGCTCCTTTAGTGATGCCAATAAGTTCTGACTCTAACGCTATACTTGTTATGTATTAGAATTTATGCTGCTCATTGCTGCTGTACCACTTAGACATCACTATACGTTTCCAAATTACCTATTAATATTGGTTATCGTTGGAAAAAATAAAGGAAGAATTCTAGGTTTTGATGTGATTTTCCTATCAGATTGCTGCTGTACCACTTAGACATCACTATACGTTTCCAAATTACCTATTAATATTGGTTATCGTTGGAAAAAATAAAGGAAGAATTCAATGTTTTGATGTGATTTTCCTATCTATCAATCCATGTTGCTCCCAACTCCCAAAGAGTCGTCAAAGAGCTCTTTTATTGTTCCTGTTCCTATAAGAATTTTCGTTTAATTCCACAGAAACATGTATTGTATTGTGAGTTTTATAATAATTTGCCTAGACTTTTCTTCGTGTGCAACCTAGAATCCAGGTACAATCAACACGTGTGCCAAGTTTTTCCTTTGAAAGTCGCGGAGAAGAAAATGTTCAAATTGCCTGACTAGAATTCCATTCGAATTACTCCGAGGGGAAAAGATTCTTCTTTCGAGACACGTAAAAGCTTAAAGTGCAAACAGCGAGTGCCAACAATGTTAGGGGAGAATAGAGATGTGGGTTCGCTCCTGTCTGTGCCGAACAAAGCTATAACGAGATGCTCCTTTAGTGATGCCAATAAGTTCTGACTCCACGTTATACTTGTTATGTATTAGAATTTATGCTGCTCATTGCTGCTGTACCACTTAGACATCACTATACGTTTCCAAATTACCTATTAATATTGGTTATCGTTGGAAAAAATAAAGGAAGAATATATTCAAGGTTTTGATGTGATTTTCCTATCTCTCAATCCATGTTGCTCCCAACTCCCAAAGAGTCGTCAAAGAGCTCTTTTATTGTTCCTGTTCCTATAAGAATTTTCGTTTACCTAATTCCACAGAAACATGTATTGTGAGTTTTATAATAATTTGCCTAGACTTTTCTTCGTGTGCAACCTAGAATCCAGGTACAATCAACACGTGTGCCAAGTTTTTCCTTTGAAAGTCGCGGAGAAGAAAATGTTCAAATTGCCTGACTAGAATTCCATTCGAATTACTCCGAGGGGAAAAGTCCAAGTTTTTCCTTTGAAAGTCGCGGAGAAGAAAATGTTCAAATTGCCTGACTAGAATTCCATTCGAATTACTCCGAGGGGAAAAGTATACACAGGCATAACGTGTAAATATTTCGCTCAAGTGAGCATTAAGAAAACAATTTCATTAGAAAGAAATGTTCTTTATACCCATTGTAGGTAATTAGAAATGAAAATAATAACGACTATGCTTCACTTGATATTGTGAAATTACCTTCACTTGGAAAAACAAATGCCTCTAATTAGCGATAGTGCAGACATCCCAGGTACAAGTACCTAGGTAGGGTTTCCAGACGTCCGGGTTTTCCCGGACATGTCCGGGTTTTTACATGTTTGTCCGGTGTCCGGGGGGATTTTTGAAAATTTGGGAAATGTCCGGGTTTTTGATGATAAGACTCCAATAATATTAATAGGTCTATTGATATGCTCTTTGTACATGACCACTTCGTCATGTAAATCCAAATATTTGGCACTAACCGAATGGAGAGTAAACTTGGAAAACTCAATCATTACCTACGGACTACGAGTTTTGTTATTAAAATGTATTTTGCCGTTTCAGTTCATTGAAGTTTTAATGTTTGTGAGCACATTTTTCATGCAAAATATCATGCAACATTCTTTTTTTTTTAGATAAAACATATAATATCTAGTGTAAGTCCTCAAAGCGCGGGGCCCCCAAAAGCGCGGGGCCCGTGGCAGTCTGCCATTCTGCCTTATGGGTAATCCGGCCCTGCAAACAGGACCATCAGGAATTAAAGTCCTGCATCATGGTATTGCAAAGTATTTGCAAAATGCATCATGGTAGGGTAGGTACTCTTGGAGTAATTTATATTGCCTTTTAGTAGGGAGGTACCTAACTACTTTACCTCTCAAGAGTATCCCGAGGGAGTTTCCAGTTTCAGGATATTAAAACAGATAACAACAGAAAACAATTCACCGTCCAAAATATAGAGCAAACTTTTCATGGATATTACGAAAATATGCTTCAATTAAGGAATGGCAAGTAAGTAGGTACATTGCATATATGAAAATTAATTTCGCACAGTTATCATATCAGGATTAAGTGAAGGCACAATACATACCAATGCATTCAGCATATTCCTACTGTTTTACATATTCTTGTACAAAATCCACTCTGATTTTTATTGAGTAAGTAATGCTATTATTTTCCAATAACAACAATGTAAATAAAAGTTTCGCGAGCGAGTTAAACAATAACCTCGTTATAAAATCATGTCAGTAATCAAATATTGTTGAATTCATACCCAAATAAAGCTGGATAATATGTTGTATGCAAGAGAATTACTCGACAATAATTTTATTGTGTTTTTGTTACCCTATTCTAAGCTTTTTTCCTCCATCCAAACTGCATCATTTGACGTTACCATTCCAGCAAATGTGAAATTGTTTTTCATGGCGCTATCATGTCAGTAATCAAATATTGTTGAATTCATACCCAAATAAAGCTGGATAATATGTTGTATGCAAGAGAATTACTCGACAATAATTGTGTTTTTGTTACCCTATTCTAAGCTTTTTTTTTCCTCCATCCAAACTGCATCATTTGACGTTACCATTCCAGCAAATGTGAAATTGTTTTTCATGGCGCCCTTCGTTCTCATTAAACAAGACAATTCCGAGTGTTTCTATTTGCATTTTTATGTTAATGTTTGTTTTGATTTGCATTTAACACGGGTGTGTTTACTGGGGATGTTGGGTTGTAATCATTGTGTTATATGTATCTATTGATATGCTCTTTGTACATGACCACTTCGTCATGTAAATCCAAATATTTGGCACTAACCGAATGGAGAGTAAACTTGGAAAACTGCACTGAATAAAGGTATAAGTATGTACTCGTAAATAACTCGTGCATATCTCAGAGAGTCATTCACTTGGAAACCAATTATTACGAGAGGAATTCAACTAGGTACTACAAGTATTGACTCTGGAACTATGAGAAGAAAAAGTTTAGAGCACAATAATTAATTAAATATTTATATTTTAAATTAATAGTAGGTACAAACTTGCTTGAAGATCTTGAGTTGAAAAAAAAAGGTTCACAGAAGACTGAAAAACTGAAAACTTTCTTCTTATTAATGCTTTTGTAAACTTTAAAAATCTTACGTTTAATGTTTTCCAAGTTTAAATATAACATTCAACAAGGAATAAAGAAGAAAGACAGCTAGAAAATAGAGGGTGAAAGAGAAGAGAGAGTGAGTGAGAGAGAAAATAAACCAGGTTCTAGACGGAAATGCCACTTAAAGTTGAAAAAAAGTAAACTAAAAACTGTACTTGAATCTTCAAGTGCAGTGAAATACAATAATAAACATACCCAACTTGACATCAAAGGATTTGAATTTCCTTGGAATATTTTACATAATCCAGTGTTTTATTACGAGTGAAGAAACGAATTACCCAGCAAACCCTTTGGCTTTTAGATTTTACACTACAATGCTATTATTTCAACCGTGTTGATTCAAGAGAAATATTCCGCTTTCCATATAGCATTCTGATTTAAGCCGTAGTTCCTTGGAATATTTTACATAATCCAGTGTTTTATTACGAGTGAAGAAACGAATTACCCAGCAAACCCTTTGGCTTTTAGATTTTACAGTTTTTACACTACAATGCTATTATTTCAACCGTGTTGATTCAAGAGAAATATTCCGCTTTCCGTATAGCATTCTGATTTAAGCCGTACCTCTAGCTGTATTCCTGGGAAAAGATTTCCATATCGCTCGTTATAACAGAAATCAGAATACGAACAAACATTGCAGCACAAAGATCATCCATACCTACCAGCTAGACTAGACTATACTAATGCTTGCAAACCAACAAAACTAAACAATACCTCCATATAGCTAGCATTCTGATTTAAGCCGTACCTCTAGCTGTATTCCTGGGAAAAGATTTCCATATCGCTCGTTATAACAGAAATCAAAATACGAACAAACATTGCAGCACAAAGATCATCCATACCTACCAGCTAGACTAGACTAGTGCTTGCAAACCCCTCTAGCTGTATTCCTGGGAAAAGATTTCCATATCGCTCGTTATAACAGAAATCAGAATACGAACAAACATTGCAGCATAAAGATCATCCATACCTACCAGCTAGACTAGACTAATGCTTCCAAACTCCGTACCTCTAGCTGTATTCCTGGGAAAAGATTTCCATATCGCTCGTTATAACAGAAATCAGAATACGAACAAACATTGCAGCACAAAAATCATCCATACCTACCAGCTAGACTAGACTAATGCTTGCAAACCAACAAAACTAAACAATAACCAACAAATCAGCTCGCAATGTTCGCACTGAATTTGACAGCCAAAACATTGACATGCATAAGCATAGGAAGTGGAATCAATACAACAGATGAACCTTAACGACAGCGGCAGCGGCAGCTCACTGTCACTGACTGACAACTTCCTGAGGTTTCACACCTAGTTAACGGGAGCGTGCCAGCAAATCAATGTCATTAACATCTGCCGCGGCTCCAGATGAGTGGACTTTCATCATTGAAGAGGCTGTATTGAAATCAAGGGATCTTACTGATACTGGAGTCATTTTTAGGCAGTCAAGAGGCAAGAGGAATTGAAATTGAATATTGGAATCAGGGGATCTTATTGATCCTGGAGTCATTTTTAGCAGCTTAACATCTTGGGTAGCTTGGGTATTACAATCCTTACTTTATTCTGACAGCATCATAACATTCATAAAAAGGGAGGAGAAAAAACAGGGAATTATTTAAAAAAAAAAAAAAAAAAACAAACAAACAATACCCAATATTATCAATACATTTTTCTGTTTTTGCATAATGCACTAATTTGTGGTTTGATTATGACAACGGTGCACCAAAAACAACTGAACTTTCTCTTCAACGGCTTTTATCTTCAAGAGCTCAGATTCAATCGACTTACCTATATAAAACAACTTAGCTCAAACAACTTATTTATATGTATTTTGCAGAAAGGTGTTGAAACTTTCGAACTTGCAATCCTGGGAGTCGCTCTCCTATTTAAAGGGCAAGCGACTTGACCACTACGCCACCTAGGTAGGTTTACGTGTACACCCCATATTAGGAGAAAATGTACACTTGGATAATGTTAAGATTTCCATGTAGGTACGTATACTCTCGCAGTTATTATTAAAAATTCTCAATTTTTCCTACTTGCTTCCTCAATGCTATGAAGGAAAACTGGAAAGGTGGCTTGCAAAGTCCTCACAACAGCAGAGAAAATGGTTACATTAGAACGTTTTAACAGATTGGTATCCACCTACTTATCCTACCTACTGGGAGTTAAAACTCTCCTTCCTTCCTCAGAAAGCTTTCTTCGATTCTTCTTTCCAATAATGTTGTTAATCTTTAAACTTTAATGTGGTGTGTATCCAACCAGTTCAAAACTATTTCTGATATGATTGGAGAGTGGCTTATTTTTAGTAACAATGAGTTAAATGCGACATAAAGAACCTCTTAAGTTATTTTTTTCGTATTTTACAATACCTGCAGTAGTGTTTCCGCGCAAGTAATGTGCCTACGAAACAGGGAATCGTGAATTAGAAATTTCATTGATGCTTGAAAAAATAACGAGCTTTTTCTGTGCGTTGTAATATTATTAAAATATTATAATAAATTTAATGTTACAAGTTGTAACTTGCCAAACTCATTATAATCACCATCTTGATATTCATTATAATGACGTACTGACACCAGTTTGTTAGTATACGAGGCCAACACTTCTTGGCTCTTGAAATCCAGAGCTGGAAATGTTATGTGACGTACTTATAGGCAAGTATGTACTTGTTATGAATACCATGCTTCACTTAAAATTCAACATGGAAGTTTGTTCATCTTTGGCTCCCCACAGAGTAGAATTAATCGCAGAGGATAAATGACCAACTCCTTGTTAGTGCACGGAACCTTTTCTGAAAACGTCCTTTAAAAGTTAAGCGTCTCGCTGCTCTGAAAAGAGGTCACATTGTAAAACGATAAACGTGATGAGTGATATGCTAGAGCTGGATCATTGAAATGCTTTCATAACATAGTTACATAACTTTGACAGAGGACGCTTACTTCAAAGGTTTCACATTTACCTACAGTATTCAATATTTGCACAAGACATTAAAAAACCCCTCCCCCAACTGTGAAGAGTAAAAGTTATTTGTGTTCTTCTTTTTCTCGCCAGTGCTAATGACAATCCAAATGTAGAAAAACACAGCTTATGCAAGAAATGTACATTACACGAACAACAAGCAAGGGAGAGAAAGAGAGAGAGAGAGAGACTGGAAACAGAACAAACGAAAAGGAAGTAATTGTCAAGCTTGAGAAAATGAAAAAAATAAATATTTAACGAAGAAGATGAAGAACAAGAAGAAGAAGTTTTAAAAATTATGGCCTCAGATAGAGGGTAAAGGTAAGGTCCTGAGAAGCGCGAACTCCTTTTAAGCTTTTTCCACGGTAAAAGTGCTAAACAGCAGGAATCTGACCCTGAATAACGGCCGAACCGTGCAATTCTTGAAACCCGACCCAAGGGTCCTTTGTATCTACATAAATAATGAAATCAAATCACTAAAGGTAACACTGGATAATAAGTGACTAATACACCAGCACCCTGCATATTCAAGAAATACAATGCATTTACTGAGAGGGATATTCATAAAACTGAAGCTCGTATAGCTGACATTGACATCTCGCCAGTGCTAATGACAATCCAAATGTAGAAAAACACAGCTTATGCAAGAAATGTACATTACACGAACAACAAGTAAGGGAGAGAGAGAGAAAGAGAGAGAGAGAAAGAGGGAAAGAGAGAGAGAGAGAAAGAGAGAGAGAGAGAAAGAGAGAAAGAGAGAGAGAGAGAAAGAGAGAGAGAGAGAAAGAGAGAGAGAGAAAGAGAGAGAGAGAGAGAGAGAAAGCATAACATAGTTACATAACTTTGACAGAGGACGCTTACTTCAAAGGTTTCACATTTACCTACAGTATTCAATATTTGCACTTGGTCTTCATAAATATTCTTCTTGTTGAAATATTCCAATAACTTAAATATGACGCTAGGCTAGACTCATTAGAAACATGGTACCTATACCTAATATTTGCAAACTTCTTCTTTTCAAGACATTTCTGTTATGAGATACGGAAGTTCATTTGCTGGACCGTAATTCGCAAACAGAACTTTTTCCCCTTTCGAGTTATGTATCAAATAGCCAAACATCAACATTCCTGCTAGGAAACGGTTTAACCAAAGCCAGGAGCTATGTCACCGTCGAAAAACCAATTTACACATGAACGAATGAAGAAAATATTTTATATTATTAAATTTCCAATAAACCACATTTTATGAAATATTTCTCTCGTTTGACAAATGTATTTTTAAACTTTCAGTAATTAAAAATTTCTGTGTGTGCATAAATTGCACGTTTCTGTAATATTGAAATGTATGGAATATGTCCGTTTCAGGCATGTTGCTAGGAAGGGAAAAGTAGAGGGAAATGTAATTTTCTTTTTTACAAATTTTATAATTAATAATGATATCCAACAGCAAAACTCCATTACTTATATCTTCATGGTCTCTTAATACCCATAGCTCTGAGGCCAAAGCGATGGTATCTAGGTTTCTACGTACATCAATAGATCTTACTAATGCATGTACACACGGAGAAAAAACTCAACACATCAATACCCTGAAAATTTATGGATGAACGAGCACATCAATAACGAGGCTCATGTTTACGACATGTAAAAAAGTATAAGCAAAATCTAAAATGAGAGCTGAGTGTTTTAGATCGATATTGCTGATCAAAATGTACGAGGAAAGTGTAACGGAGAAAAAACTCAACACATCAATACCCTGAAAATTTATGGATGAACGAGCACATCAATAACGAGGCTCATGTTTACGACATGTAAAAAAGTATAAGCAAAATCTAAAATGAGAGCTGAGTGTTTTAGATCGATATTGCTGATCAAAATGTACGAGGAAAGTGTAACAACTACGAGTAGGTATAAACTAAATTGTACTTTCAGTTCCTATGAACGAAACAACCTTTTCTTATCTCTACAAATAGCACGAATTATCAAATGGCAATATAAGACAACAGTAGAAAGAAGGTACAATCATCAAAGATAGTCCACGGAAACAACGATTTTATTCGAGTTTGGAAACTCCTTCCCTAGAGCTGTTAGCGAAATTTCAAGCACCTTCCACTTCTCTACTTTCCATCTCAATAATCTCCAACTACGAGTAGGTATAAACTAAATTGTACTTTCAGTTCCTATGAACGAAACAACCTTTTCTTATCTCTACAAATAGCACGAATTATGAAATGGCAATATAAGACAACAACAGTAGAAAGAAGGTACAATCATCAAAGATAGTATAGAAATCCACGGAAACAAGGATTTAGGAAAGTGTAACAACTACGAGTAGGTATAAACTAAATTGTACTTTCAGTTCCTATGAACGAAACAACCTTTTCTTATCTCTACAAATACAAATAGCACGAATTATGGCAATATAAGACAACAACAGTAGAAAGAAGGTAGAATCATCAAAGATAGTCCACGGAAACAACGATTTTATTCGAGTTTGGAAAACTCCTTCCCTAGAGCTGTTAGCGAAATTTCAAGCACCTTCCACTTCTCTACTTTCCATCTCAATAATCTTTCCTCCATTCAGTTTGGAACAGATCCAAATAAGTTTCATCTAGCATCTTCCCCGTTTTTCTTTTTGGAAATCACGTTGTTTCATCTAGAACAGCTCATCAAGAGATAATGTTGCAATGTTCTTCTCCTAACACAAAGTCGGGTAGGTAACATGAAGAAGATTACCTTAAAGTTTCATATCATTTTAATTCCAAATAGTTGACTGTCCGTTTAATTTAACAGAGTTGGAAATCACGTTGTTTCATCTAGAACAGCTCATCAAGAGATAATGTTGCAATGTTCTTCTCCTAACACAAAGTCGGGTAGGTAACAAGAAAAAGATTACCTCGAAGTTTCATATCATTTTAATTCCAAATAGTTGACTGTCCGTTTAATTTAACAGAAACTAACTCTCCATTGCGGAGCTCTAATGTGTTTAGCATGGGGTGGTGATTTCCACAACGCTCCAAGAAGCACGAGAGAAAATAGTGCACAATGTGGGGAAGTTTTTCAGAAGTTTTTTTCATGTTTTTACTTAAACGCTCGTAACTTCTTAAATATGAATACTCGGAAAGGAGGTTGTGGTATTGAACTCGTATGCTTCTTACATTTTTTTTTTTATATTCACGAGCCCTTGAATTTGTCAATTTAGGTCATTGAAAAATTAGGAAGCACTTTGGCTCTCATATCTTAATGTAGATTCTCATACCAAACTATATCTAAAACACACAAGAGCCTCCCAGAACATCATCATGAACATGAAGATCATCCCAAGATAATAAAAAACTCTTAAAATCTCAAATTAAAAATAAAACACTGCAGAGTCGGTTGCCAAAACTGCGCGTGATGTCACGAGTGACGTCATTGTTAATTACCTATGTGCTGAAATAAACGTTAACATGTTATGTACGAATTTCTGTTCGGGAAACAGAAAATTCTTTGGGAATGCCAGACCCTAGCTCCCGGTTGTCGATATATTTTATACATGGACTGTGTACGTAGTCAGCAAATTGTAGAAGCGCCGCGCCGTATCCACACATGAAATATCATGTTTCCCCAAAATGAGAACATAATGAGTGGATATACTGGAACATATTATCACGGTATGTCGAAAAATTCGAACGTTTGAAAATCTTGTACAGTATACTGTTGTATTCAAGAAGACTTGTAAGATGTCAAGATATTAAATCAGACACTGTGTGCTAGTCAAGATTACTTAGAAAACAACAACATATTGTTTTGGACTAAATTTTGTTCCATATTTTTTGAGGAAGTAGGTACATATCTTCAGAAGAACAAAGATTCTGCAACAAAAAATACAAAGGAAAATGAGTCACACACAAAGACTTAATAGCTTAACACTATTGAACTAAAAATCTTGCCAATACATTGTTACCTACTTGTAGAAGAGCATTTTAAACAGGTATAGGTAACTTACCACTTTCAACAATGGCTCAAGTTCAATACTGCTTTATTCAAAAGTCTGATGATTACCTGCAACAAATACCTACTTGTAGAAGAGCATTTTAAACAGGTATAGGTAACTTACCACTTTCAACAATGGCTCAAGTTCAATACTGCTTTATTCAAAATTCTGATGATTACCTGCAACAAAAAATACAAAGGAAAATGAGTCACACACAAAGACTTAATAGCTTAACACTATTCAACTAAAAATCTTGCCAATACATTGTTTCCTATATCGAAATCTCCGAAGATAGGGAAACTGTTAGTCCTAGCCACGGCAAAGATGTCACCAATAACCTCCTGTGTCTTATGCCTCGTGGTTATCAATAAGTACCGTATACCAATATGCATACCTACCATTAGTGGCAGAGTTTTATTCAAGTGTTCCTCGTAGTAGGGAATTATGTATAATCTAAGGAAAATGAGTCACACACAAAGACTTAATAGCTTAACACTATTGAACTAAAAATCTTGCCAATACATTGCTTCCTATATCGAAATCTCTGAAGATAGGGAAACTGTTAGTCCTAACCACGGCAAAGATGTCACCAATGACCTCCTGTGTCTTATGCCTCGTGGTTATCAATAAGTACCGTACCAATATGCATATTGCATACCTACCATTAGTGGCAGAGTTTTATTCAAGTGTTCCTAGCAGTAGCGAATTATGTATAGTCTAACTACTAATACATTGCTTCCTATATCGAAATCTCCGAAGATAGGGAAACTGTTAGTCCTAACCACGGCAAAGATGTCACCAATAACCTCCTGTGTCTTATGCCTCGTGGTTATCAATAAGTACCGTACTAATATGCATACCTACCATTAGTGGCAGAGTTTTATTCAAGTGTTCCTCGTAGTAGGGAATTATGTATAATCTACCTATATTAGATATGTGATTGTATTGTAGTTTCCATTGGAGCAAGCAACGGGAACGCTTCAATTATTTCCCACTGATGTACAGAGTCTATCAGCGGTACTGGGTCCGTCATTCAATGTGTCTCTCGGGTTAGCAAATTGCACAGAATGTAGAACACAAGAAGAGGAATAAGAAATATGTACAAAAACAATTATTTCTCCTATGAAATGTGTATGCCAACGGGTGAGATTTGAGATTTTTTCCTAACAAAAGCAAAAAGACAGCGAAATCCAGATTTCTTTTTTGTCCTGGATGTCTTATCAAATTACGTGGTGCAATTAGCATAATGCATTCCGCATTTCATAACAGTATTATTTCAATAGCGAGAAATTTGTTCTTATTTCTTGAGTTTAGGGAGAGGCCTCTCAGTATCCCATTAGTTAATGAATTTTCTTCACTCAATCCTTTTCTTTACTTTCTTTTTCTGATTTATTTTCTTCTTTAGTCCTCTCCAAGTTCTCCATTGTTTCAGTTTCTCACTTTTTTATTCATTGTTCTGTATTTTTTGGGGGGTTTAAACGTCTTGTCAAATTTAGGTGCACAGCACGGTATCGGCAGGTGAGCCAGGCCAAGTTTCGGTCTGAGCATGAGCACGTAGTTAATTTTCTCTGTGTGCTATTCCAAGTTCTCCATTGTTTCAGTTTCTCACTTTTTTATTCATTGTTCTGTATTTTTTGGGGGGTTTAAACGTCTTGTCAAATTTAGGTGTACAGCACGGTATCGGCAGGTGAGCCAGGCCAAGTTTCGGTCTGAGCACGTAGTTAATTTTCTCTGTGTGCTATTTTTTATAAATGCATTATTAAATAAACGATCTTCTCACAAACAATCTACTTTAAAAGGAATATACATAAATAAAAAATGTTGTAATACCTACTAGCTAGAGTATGGTTTGTAAATAGAATGATCCAATATGTTCAGTGCTTTTCCTTTAAAGCAAAAGAAACTAGGAAACAAAAGAGGAAGAAGAATTAAAGGAGCGAAGAAAGAAATGGAAATTACCTTCATAAAGAAAATAGAATACAAAGTTCATGTCAAGAAACAATTTTCATTGTTAAAGAAATACACAGGGAAAGAAAGAGAATCAAGGAAATTTATTTTAATGCACAATTGTGAAAAAAAAAACTATTATGTTCTTGTCTATGTTCCTTTTCTCAGTTTCTGCCTCCCCGTATTCCCCTTTTGTTTCCATTCACCCCATTCGGACTACTGGATATTATTGTGCACATTATCGACGGAGGGTCTTTGTTGCTTCAAGTACTTGCACTTGCAGAAGGTCGTCAATCCTCCACGGTTTCCAGGTCAAGCATCATGAAGGCGATCCCTGCATACCTACCCTTTACCTTTAGTGAGTAGGTGTATGTATACACTTCCCCATTTTGAAAATTTGGACCGATTGCAATACTTTCATTACTAGTATAGCTCCGCTATACTGTAGTAATAGAAAGTAATAAAATATGGAAAACTCTTACTAATGTTCATTTCTTTATGATTAGATAACCACGTGGGTAGGTTACCTAGTTAAGAAAATGCTTCAGGTTTCATGAGTGCCTTTGTGGTTGCTCTCCTTTGTTACCTCCAAATCATCATCATTATCCAATTCAGTTCAGCATCACTGATACAATAAGTGCATCCAATGAAATACCTTCTCATGTGACACACAATAATCTCTCTATTATAACTCAACATCCTCCTTCTCGGAAATGTGTATTGATCTCAAAAGACTGAAATTGAAAGAAAATTTCCAAACTCATAGAAACAAAATAAAGTTCAAGATAACCACTGTCTCATCATGTACTGTACGTGGAAGTAGGTAATATGAAACAATTCAAGTACAAATGTGTATTGATCTCAAAAGACTGAAATTGAAAGAAAATTTCCAAACTCATAGAAACAAAATAAAGTTCAAGATAACCACTGTCTCCTCATGTACTGTACGTGGAAGTAGGTAATATGAAACAATTCACGTATCGGAGACCCTGTATCTCTCCCGCATTTCCCCTATATGTTCCCATACATTGCCTACGTATGATACTTGGAGCATATTTCATGTTTACATTAGTTTTTTCTTTCTTTTCTGCTGATGTTTTCACGCTAGAGTTATTCGCAAAGAGGTGTAGTTTACTCGCTCCGAGTACGCTCTGGGTATGACAAATGGTTAGACTTGGGCATTTCGAAATGCGAAATGTGCTCGTTGAGTTGAAGCTATGCATAACAATGTGCCGCACATATACGGAGGTTCTCTTCTTCATTTTCTTGGAGAAAACAGATAAAAATCATCAACATACCGCTGCGCTGATGAAACACGTAAAATACAAGAAAATATCAGATGAATTCATGAAAGAAAACATACCGCTGCGCTGATGAAACACGTAAAATACAAGAAAATATCAGATGAATTCATGAAAGACACAATACTCACAGGCAACACTTTCCATTCACATTTTAGTGGAGGATGATATCATATGAAAATGGGCCCTAAGAACATACCGCTGCGCTGATGAAACACGTAAAATACAAGAAAATATCAGATGAATTCATGAAAGACACAATACTCACAGGCAACACTTTTCATTCACATTTTAGTGGAGGATGATATCATATGAAAATGGGCCCTAAAAATAGCACCAAGTGAATAAGTGACAAATCATTGGATCACTCATTCAAGCTTACTTTTGAACATTTAGGTGCCCAACTATAGGCTTGGCAGTTTCACAGTCCGATATTTGACCAGAGGGTTCAACATCCACAATACCAAATGGAAAGAGATAACAAACGGGTTTCCACCAGCCGTTGTATTCAGTAGTTAAGAGACTCTGACACTGGGCATACGTATGTCAAAAGAGAAATAAACTGAACTCAGAGCACAATCACAACTCATTGCTTTATCCAATTCAGTTCAGCATCACTGATACAATAAGTGCATCCAATGAAATACCTTCTCATGTGACACACAATAATCTCTCTATTATAACAACTCAACATCCTCCTTCTCGAGAGTGTGATGCACATAATTACACTCCAAGGTTATTCAAGGCTACTCGATAATATTGAACATCCCAAAACTCCAACAACAACAGGTGCGCACACTTTTCATTCACATTTTAGTGGAGGATGATATCATATGAAAATGGGCCCTAAAAATAGCACCAAGTGAATAAGTGACAAATCATTAAATCACTCATTCAAGCTTACTTTTGAACATTTAGGTGCCCAACTATAGGCTTGGCAGTTTCACAGTCTGATATTTGACCAGAGGGTTCAACATTCACAATAGCAAATGGAAAGAGCCAACAAAAGGGTTTCCACCAGCCGTTGTATTTAGTAAGATACTCTGACACTGGGCATACGTATGTCAAAAGAGAAACAAACTGAGCTCAAAGCACAATCACAAACGCCCTAAGAATAGCACCAAGTGAATAAGTGACAAATCATTGGATCACTCATTCAAGCTTACTTTTGAACATTTAGGTGCCCAACTATATATAGGCTTGGTAGTTTCACAGTCCGATATTTGACCAGAGGGTTCAACATTCACAATAGCAAATGGAAGGAACCAACAAAAGGGTTTCCACCAGCCGTTGTATTCAGTAGTTAAGAGACTCTGACACTGGGCATACGTATGTCAAAAGAGAAACAAACTGAACTCAAAGCACAATCACAACTTGCTTTATCCAATTGAGTTCAAGATTGATATAATAAGTGCATTCAATGAAACCTTCTCATGTCACACACAATAATCTCTCTATTATGTTAAGAGACTCTGACACTGGGCATACGTATGTCAAAAGAGAAACAAACTGAACTCAAAGCACAATCACAACTTGCTTTATCCAATTGGGTTCAAGATTGATATAATAAGTGCATTCAATGAAATACCTTCTCATGTGACACACAATAATCTCTCTATTATAACTCAACATCCTCCTTCTCGAGAGTCTGATGCACATAACACATAATTACAATCCAAGGTTATTCAAGGCTACTCGATAATATTGAACATCCCAAAACTCCAACAGCAACAACAGGTGCGTTAACCAGAACAGGTGAAGTAGATGGCGGTTACAATAGCACAAGGGTTAGCTACCTCGACAAAAAACGGAAGTAGTCTAATAACAGTCATTCAAATTATTTTACGTTTGTTGCCTTGTTCTTCGGGTTTGTCTTGGGGTCTGTGAAGAAGATTCTACATGGTCTGGTAGAGATTATCCAACCAGCACATGAGAGTCAAGTTTATTCGTTCACCACTAGTCAGGTAGGTAGGTACTTCAGAATTATTCTTTCAGGATACAGAGCCATTTTATTTTACAGATAAAGAATCAGTTTGGATAAAAGTTGGTGAAGAAGATTCTACATGGTCTGGTAGAGATTATCCAACCAGCACATGAGAGTCAAGTTTATTCGTTCACCACTAGTCAAGTAGGTACTTCAGAATTATTCTTTCAGGATACAGAGCCATTTTATTTTACAGATAAAGAATCAGTTTGGATAAAAGTTATGAATCAGTAAGATGTCAAGACTTTTGAAAAACAAATAAAATTTTCAGACTTTAGAATAATAAATCAAGGTTAATTCCTCCTTTCTAAAGATAAAAGTTGTGAATCAGTAGATGCCAAGACTTTTGAAAAACAAATAAAATGTTCAGACTTTAGAATAATAAATCAAGCTTAATTCCTCCTTTCTAAACCAAGAGGTTCTGAATCATTTTATTTTCCATACCAAGAGTAAATATATCCTGTCTTATAATCTATCTATAACTGTTCAATAGTATGTAATATGTACCTATGTATCATTCAGACCAGAACTGTCTTATAATCTATCTATAACTGTTCAATAGTATGTAATATGTACCTATGTATCATTCAGACCAGGTCTTATAATCTATCTATAACTGTTCAATAGTATGTAATATGTACCTATGTATCATTCAGACCAGAACAATACTTGAAAATTATTATCCGTCACATCAAAACGGTAGAAAATGACTGTCAATAAAAACCAATATGAATGGATAGCATAGCTAGTATATGAGGCAACTTCACATTAGATTTTATATGGGAAACCGGATTTCATTGAATAGCATGGGAGAAGCACAAACTGGACGTTTTTGCTGAACCTGGCTATCCACCGAACTTCATAGCAAGGTCATTTACTTGAGAGATTTTCACACTGAATATTTATATCTAGGAACGGTCCACACAAGTGGTTACCAACTCATTGAAGCCTCTACTTCTTTGTAGGAAACTTGATTTTCTCTGAATCAAAGCCTGAGGCTTTAACAGACGTCTAATATTACCAATGAGGAAAGTAGTCTTTTAGAGTCACGTGAGTTCAATCATACTAAAGCACTCATAACTCCAATCTTTTTATATTTTATCATCCAGGACATCTTGAAGAATTTCATGTGTATCACTATATCACATTTCTTGAGGAGTTGTCATTTTTGAGAATCGCTGGTCTAAGCCATGAGATCTACGTAAAAAGTTCCAAAGAATATAATATTTATATCTAGGAACGGTCCACACAAGTGGTTACCAACTCATTGAAGCCTCTACTTCTTTGTAGGAAACTTGATTTTCTCTGAATCAAAGCCTGAGGCTTTAACAGACGTCTAATATTACCAATGAGGAAAGTAGTCTTTTAGAGTCACGTGAGTTCAATCCGGTCCACGCAAGTGGTTACCAACTCATTGAAGCCTCTACTTCTTTGTAGGAAACTTGATTTTCTCTGAAACAAGGCCTGAGGCCTTAACAGACGTCTAATATTACCAATGAGGAAAGTAGTCTTTTAGAGTCACGTGAGTTCAATAATACTAAAACATAACTCCAATCTTTTCATATTTTATCATCCAGGACATCTTGAAGAATTTCATGTGTATCACAATCACTATACATATATCACATTTCTTGAGGAGTTGTCATAAGTTTGCATCACAATGACTTCAAGAAACAATGATTTGACGATTTCGTCAGAGTTATCCAAAAGTACCTAATTGGATTACTAATTAATGTCTTCTGCTTCTGCATTAAGATTATTAAGATGTGAGAGTGTTGAAATTAAGATTGTAAGTTTATGTTAGAGCCAGATTTGGTAGAATGAGTTTCTACAGGTTGAACTACTGCATGGTACTTTTCACCAAGAACAATAGCTTCTTTTGAACCAAATGTTCGACTACATAAATTCGACCATGTGTTGACGTGATGTGTGCAAACCAAGTAGGTATGAAATAAATAACAACGTACCTCACACAGAAAATAAATGACCATTAAGATCAACTGAGATCTTGAGTAATTGTCAGAATGAGACGATGATTTACAAATTAGAATAACGGTGAAAACACAAACGCTATGCATGGTTACCTGTTGGACTTTTTACAGATAAAGAAAATGTAAACAATTTGTTAGTAGGTATCTAATCTAACTAGAACCAGTCTCAGCAATGAGGATGGTACTGATAGCAGAAGTATTAGAGCGAACACTTCTGACGTCTTTTATAAAAACAAAGAGAAAAAGATAGAAAGGTGTAAGGTTAGAAATAAATAACAACGTACCTCACACAGAAAATAAATGACCATTAAGATCAACTGAGATCTTGAGTAATTGTCAGAATGAGACGATGATATACAAATTAGAATAACGGTGAAAATACAAACGCTATGCATGGTTACCTGTTGGACTTTTTACATATAAAGAAAATGTAAACAATTTGTTAGTAGGTATCTAATCTAACTAGAACCAGTCTCAGCAATGAGGATGGTACTGATAGCAGAAGTATTAGAGCGAACACTTCTGACGTCTTTTACAAAAACAAAGAGAAAAAGATAGAAAGGTGTAAGGTTAAGTACATATGATAGCAGAAGTATTAGAGCGAACACTTCTGACGTCTTTTACAAAAACAAAGAGAAAAAGATAGAAAGGTGTAAGGTTAAGTACATATAACACTCAGAAAGAAGAAATACGGAGAATTCTAAAACAAAATACCTACCTTTCTACTAAAAAGCAAAGGAAACTTCCTTGAAAACACAGAGCATGACAGTTGATACTAATTTCAATTTGAAGACGTATTGTTCTACTTTTTAAATAATCCTGAACGGAAGTTTAAAACGAAACGTATTTCAGAGAAAGGAAGATGAAGAAGGTGGAGAGACCGGAGGAAACCCACAGTAAAAAAGAATTTTTCAAAACACAAGCAAATAATTTTAACGGCACAGGCGGCGGCAGTATAAACAATTCAAACTTTGCACGTACGTTAACATATTATGCTCCAATGCTACTCCATATTCCGACCTGAACATGAAAATCAACTGCTTGAACATTTACAGCTGATCATGAGAACAGAAATGATATTGTTCACACTCGGTCTAACGCTTCGATTTCCCAGACAAGAGAGGAAATTATATTGCATTTCCATAAATGACTCCCATATTCCATAATAACAGTACATGCCTTGTCTGCAATATACTATATCACTTTGGTTTCCCAATTCCCCAGATTGAGAATCGCTGGTCTAAGCCATGAGATCTACGTAAAAAGTTCCAAAGAATATGCAACTATATCACTTTGGTTTCCCAATTCCCCAGATTGAGAATCGCTGGTCTAAGCCATGAGATCTACGTAAAAAGTTCCAAAGAATATTATGCTCCAATGCTACTCCATATTCCGACCTGAACATGAAAATCAACTGCCTGAACATTTACAGCTGATCATGAGAACAGAAATGATATTGTTCACACTCGGTCTAACGCTTCGATTTCCCAGACAAGAGAGGAAATTATATTGCATTTCCATAAATGACTCCCATATTCCATAATAACAGTACATGCCTTGTCTGCAATACAGCATCGATACAATAATTAATTAAAACCATGAGCTTTCATATAATTGTTAGGTAATACATTTAACTGCATATACGAGTATCTACAACTACATATTGCATACTATGTATTATCTAGTTCAAAAAATGAATTGAGTTTTAAGTTAACTTAATTAATACCATGAGCTTTCATATTATTGTTAGGTAATACATTTAACTGCATATACGAGTATCTACAACTACATATTGCATACTATATGTATTATCTAGTTCAAAAAATGAATTGAGTTTTAAGTTATTATTTTCAAAGTTTTGTTTGTTTCACAATAACTCTTCATCTACAATGATTTGTCCGCTTTTGATGAAACTTTACAACACAATAAGGAATATTCTTCCGCATATTTATTTCGTAGTTAGTCCCAGTACTGCCAGTTGCTAAGGTATTAGATCCATAACCGTGGGGACAGCCCTTCAAAAGTTCAAATCTTGAGGAGAGGAAGACCAATATTTATACCTTTGAGCCCAAACAAATGAATCCCCTTATAATTATGTTAAGAATCCTCCAGTGGTCCAGAGGCCGTACTGCCAGTTGCTAAGGTATTAGATCCATAACCGTGGGGACAGCCCTTCAAAAGTTCAAATCTTGAGGAGAGGAAGACCAATATTTTTACCTTTGAGCCCAAACAAATGAATCCCCTTATAATTATGTTAAGAATCCTCCAGTGGTCCAGAGGCTGCATATTTATTTCGTAGTTAGTCCCAGTACTGCCAGTTGCTAAGGTATTAGATCCATAACCGTGGGGACAGCCCTTCAAAAGTTCAAAACTTGAGGAGAGGAAGACCAATTTATACCTTTGAGCCCAAACAATTGAATCCCCTTATGTTAAGAATCCTCCAGTGGTCCAGAGGCTAGAGGATCATGACTGACAAGAGAACTTAATTAAAACTCATGAAAATTTGCTGTTTCAGGAACACATGGAAAGACAAGCGTCGGGCAAAATTGGGGCACCAGATGGCCCTGAATAAAACGATGTGATAAATTAACATGCAAGCAACAAATAGGTCATGCATGGTCAAGTTTTACGTGGGAAGATTTTGGAATACTAACTCTCCATTGCGGAGCTCTAATGTGTTTAGCATGGGGTGGTGGTTTCCACAACGCTCCAAGAAGCACGAGAGAAAATAGTGCACAATGTGGGGAAGTTTTTCAGAAGTTTTTTTTATGTTTTTACTTAAACGCTCGTAACTTCACTAACTCTCCATTGCGGAGCTCTAATGTGTTTAGCATGGGGTGGTGATTTCCACAACGCTCCAAGAAGCACGAGAGAAAATAGTGCATAATGTGGGGAAGTTTTTCAGAAGTTTTTTTCATGTTTTTATTTAAACGCTCGTAACTTCTTAAATATGAATACTCGGAAAAGAGGTTGTGGTATTGAACTCGTATGCTTCTTACAATGTTTTTTTTTACATTCACAAGCCCTTGAATTTGTCAATTTAGGTCTCAAATATTCTCATACCAAACTATATCTAGAACACACAAGAGCCTCCCAGAACATCATCATGAACATGAAGATCATCCCAAGCAAATATTCTCATACCAAACTATATCTAGAACACACAAGAGCCTCCCAGAACATCATCATGAACATGAAGATCATCCCAAGATAATAATAAAAAAACTCTTAAAATCTCAAATTAAAAATAAAACACCGCAGAGTCGGTTGCCAAAACTGCTCGTGATGTCACGAGTGACGTCATTGTTAATTATGTGCTGAAATAAACGTTAACATGTTATGTACGAATTTCTGTTCGGGAAACAGAAAATTCATTGGGAATGCCAGACCCTAGCTCCCGGTTGTCGATATATTTTATACATGGACTGTGTACGTAGTCAGCAAAATGTAGAAGCGCCGCGCCGTATCAACACATGAAATATCATGTTTCCCTAAAATAGGAACATAATGAGTGGATATAGTGGAACATAATTATTATCACGGTATGTCGAAAAATTCGAACGTTTGAAAATCGTGTACAGTATACTTAATGTAGAAGCGCCGCGCCGTATCAACACATGAAATATCATGTTTCCCTAAAATAGGAACATAATGAGTGGATATAGTGGAACATAATATGTTCCACTATATCCATTATCACGGTATGTCGAAAAATTCGAACGTTTGAAAATCGTGTAGAGCTGTAGAGTACTGTTGTATTCATCACCCCGTTCTGCGGTACATACTTTAAAGTAGAAATAAATGAAAGGTGTTCACAACCTTCTTAATACATGGATAATATCATGTACCTAATGTACATATATAATTTCGATATTTTTCACACGAAATATTGGATGAGACAAAAAAGAGTCCTGGAGAAAAGCGGCGGTATAGAAAGCACACACAGACGTGTGTAATGGAATACACGAAGATGTCAAGATATTAAATCAGACACTGTGTGCTAGTCAAGATTACTTAGAAAACAACAACATATTCCAAATCACTGTTTTGGACTATATTTTGTTCCATATTTTTTGAGGAAGTAGGTACATATCTTCAGAAGAACAAAGAACATATCAATGTCAAACCCATGACAGTTCAGCCCAAAAATCCAAAGTAACATCCTCTTGTACCAAAGGTATTTGGCCAACGGGTTAGAAAACAACAACATATTCCAAATCACTGTTTTGGACTAAATTTTGTTCCATATTTTTTGAGGAAGTAGGTACATATCTTCAGAAGACCAAAGATTAGAAAACAACAACATATTCCAAATCACTGTTTTGGACTAAATTTTGTTCCATATTTTTTGAGGAAGTAGGTACATATCTTCAGAAGAACAAAGATCATATCAATGTCAAACCCATGACAGTTCAGCCCAAAAATCCTAAGTAACATCCTCTTGTACCAAAGGTATTTGGCCAACGGGTGAGATTTGAGATGTTTTCCTAACAAAAGCAAAAAGACAGCGAAATCCAGATTTCTTTTTTGTCCTGGATGTCTTATCAGATTACGTGGTGCAATTAGCATAATGCATTTCGCATTTCATAACAGTATATATTATTTCAATAGCGAGAAATTTGTTCTTATTTCTTGAGTTTAGGGAGAGGCCTCTCAGTATCCCATTAGTTAATGAATTTTCTTCACTCAATCCTTTTCTTTACTTTCTTTTTCTGATTTATTTTCTTCTTTAGTCCTCTCCAAGTTCTCCATTGTTTCAGTTTCTCACTTTTTTATTCATTGTTCTGTATTTTTTGGGGGTTTTAAACGTCTTGTCAAATTTAGGTGTACAGCACGGTATCGGCAGGTGAGCCAGGCCAAGTTTCGGTCTGAGCATGAGCACGTAGTCAATTTTCTCTGTGTGCTATTTTTTTTTATAAATGCATTATTAAATAAACGATCTTCTCACAAACAATCTACTTTAAAAGGAATATACATAAATAAAAAATGTTGTAATACCTACTAGCTAGAGTATGGTTTGTAAATAGAATGATCCAATATGTTCAGTGCTTTTCCTTTGAAGCAAAAGAAACTAGGAAACAAAAGAGGAAGAAGAATTAAAGGAGCGAAGAAAGAAATGGAAATTACCTTCATAAAGAAAATAGAATACAAAGTTCATGTCAAGAAACAATTTTCATTGTTAAAGAAATACACAGGGAAAGAAAGAGAATCAAGGAAATTTATTTTAATGCACAATTGTGAAAAAAAAACTATTACAAGATTTTTCTTTTATAGTTTCCTTTTATTTATGAAGAAAATTATATGAAAAAAAAAAGAATAAAAAATCGTTTTAAAGGATCTCCCTTATTTATGTGTAAAGTACTTAGGTGGCTACCTATTGTGAACTTTAAAGATTATAATTACTCCCTAATTATTATAGCTAGGTATTAGAACAATGCTTGCCATGAAATATGGACACTTAAATCGGACTGTTGATCTTCAGAGTAATGTACTGAATGCAGTACTGTAAAAGAATTGACCCGTACTTCAAAAACAGCTATCTACTAAATATACCAGATTTTCGGTGGTAAGCGTTTCATTTTCATCCAATTGAAAAGGACGAACTGGTGGCCAACATAAGGCCGCTATGTAGCAGCAAAAGCCACCGTAACACAAGTTGCTTGTTTAAAATTAATTTGAGAGAAAAAATCTGGCATCCCATTGGACAAATAGATGAATGTCATTTAAAAAGGAATGCAAAACACAGATATGATTTGTACTAATTAATTATGGAAAAAAGCGTTTTCATTCAAAAGAGTATGTTTTTATTTTTATACATTGCGAGTGGCATTCGTGACGGACGAGGGAAACATTATGTTTTGTGTAATTTTAATTAAATATTTCAAAGACTAATTTGTAATGAATTCTAATACGCTGGCATGAAACCAGAGTTGTAAAGGCTGGCCTCGGGCCGAGCTTGAAGGAAAAAGTGTCTGGACGCCAACAAAGGACTTTTTTGCTTTTCATGTCTTTATTTTTGTAATGCCCTTTCTTCTACATATGTTCCAAACGAAATGTTAATATGTGTTGGTTACCAAATAGATACTTTTAAAGATGTACTTATAGGTATGTACGTACTGAAAGTTCAAGTCAAATCAGCTGTAGAAGGCTCAAGACATCATGTTCTTGTGTAATTAAGCCCTTTTTTTTCCAATCTAAGGTTTCTTTAACCCCAATATAATTGAATGAAAATACCAAGGCTCAAGACATCATGTTCTTGTGTAATTAAGCCCTTTTTTCCAATCTAAGGTTTCTTTAACCCCAATATAATTGAATGAAAATACTTTGATGTGAGCAAGGAGCACAACTCTTTCTCTTTTTAAGTCAAATATTTCAGAGTAGGACCTTTTAAAAGTGAAAAATTCCCAGCCAAGTTCCCAGGATCGTGTTTTTAATCTGACCTATAGAAGCAATATGATCCGGCTTTCTAATATCCTGCTCCAATTTTGATTTCACTGTTGGTTTTTGCATCAATTGTCACTCTTTTTTGCTTATACTAGCTTTCCACACCCTCTTTTGCCCTTTTCCTCAATAGCACTTCTATCTCATGGTTTTGCATATCCTGCTCCAATTTTGATTTCACTGTTGGTTTTTGCGTCACTTGTCACTCCTTTTTGCTTATACTAGCTTTCCACACCCTCTTTTTCCCTTTTCCTCAATAGCACTTCTAAATATCCTGCTCCAATTTTGATTTCACTGTTGGTTTTTGCATCAATTGTCACTCCTTTTTGCTTATACTAGCTTTCCACACCCTCTTTTGCCCTTTTCCTCAATAGCACTTCTATCTCATGGTTTTGGAAGCGTACATATCTGCAGATGGTGTTTGCTGTTCTGAAACGACAATATACTGAAGTCGAAGTCTATTGAAAGCCAAAGCTCCCGTGTTGAGAAAGCAAGCGGAAAAAATTCAGTGAAGAGTTTGATGGGGTTTCCACAGAGGGTAACTGAGTTTTCTGCCATAATCTGAAACGACAATATACTGAAGTCGAAGTCTATTGAAAGCCAAAGCTCCCGTGTTGAGAAAGCAAGCGGAAAAAATTCAGTGAAGAGCTTGATGGGGTTTCCACAGAGGGTAACTGAGTTTTCTGCCATAGCTTTCCCCCAAGTTACGAGGGGTTGAATATAGGTGTACGGTTTCCCTGCTGGAAATCGTGGGGGTACAGGTACTTGAATTTCATGTTTTCTTGTAATGGATTATTATGTATTTAAAATAGGTGTACGGTTTCCCTGCTGGAAATCGTGGGGGTACAGGTACTTGAATTTCATGTTTTCTTGTAATGGATTATTATGTATTTAAAATGTTCCTACTTGTACCTTACATGCCACGACCCCTCCTCTTCATTGAAATCGGATAAAAAACAACCATATATGTACATAACAGGCATGGTACTGTCAAGTGGCGTTATAGAGCAACAATATTTGTTTGGGTCCAAGTAATGAGGAGGTAGTTGTAAGTAATATAATATTTCTTAGGATAAAACCTCCTTAGGATCACTAGAATGGTTTAATGGTGAGGGTAACACTTGGTTGTAACATATTCTCATGCTGTGTACTGTGAACTTATACGTACTTCATTATAGTATTTTCGTAAGTATTTCCTCCTATAAAATTCATCAGTACAAATACAAACATACAAAATCATAAAGCTGACTGACAAAATAATGCTTTAGGCACGTATGTAGAATTGTAGACAAAATTTAAGCTCACTCTTTTTTCCCATCCTCCTATAAAATTCATCAGTACAAATACAAACATACAAAATCATAAAGCTGACTGACAAAATAATGCTTTAGGCACGTATGTAGAACTGTAGACAAAATTTAAGCTCACTCTTTTTTCCCATTCTTAGGTACAATACGAGTCAAGAGAATATTGTCACTTTTTGTGCACTTGGCCTTGAACTGGCAGCGCGAAAAATGAAGCATAAAATTGTCATTCCAAAATGGTGACATAAATTTCTAGCCGTCACTACAGAAAGAGCATAGTGAGCATTACATTATTATTAGCTTAATGAGCATAAGACCTGCCGCACAACGCACATTGCAAGCGAAGTCGAGCGAATTTATTAGCATGGAGGCATGGAGTCGTGCGATGCCGCCTGAAAATCCAAACCTATAAAAAAGATAGAAACCTCTTCCTATACCTACCGTAGACCGGGGTGAATTGAGCCCTAGGGGATGAGGTGATCCCAAAAAAATAAGAAAAGTTTTACGGCTCTATTTCTAAAATGACTTGAGATTTGTGGAATAGTCCATTGAATATTCGTAATGACTTCTTCACAGCCTGACCATTCCTAAATCATTTCTGAATGAGAAAAGTAGATCCCGACTATGACTTTCCTATACCTACCGTAGACCGGGGTGAATTGAGCCCTAGGGGATGAGGTGATCCCAAAAAAATAAGAAAAGTTTTATGGCTCTATTTCTAAAACGACTTGAGATTTGTGGAATAGTCCATTGAATATTCGTAATGACTTCTTGACAGCCTGACCATTCCTAAATAATTTCTGAATGAGAAATGTAGATCCGTATACTTTGGGGCCACTTCACCCCATTGGGATCAATTCACCCCGTTCTGCGGTACATACTTTAAAGTAGAAATAAATGAAAGGTGTTCACAACCTTCTTAATACATGGATAATAACACCCCGTTCTGCGGTACATACTTTAAAGTAGAAATAAATGAAAGGTGTTCACAACCTTCTTAATACATGGATAATATCATGTACCTATGTACATAGAATTTCGATATTTTTCACACGAAATATTAGATGAGACAAAAAAGAGTCCTGGAGAAAAGCGGCGGTATAGAAAGCACACACAGACGTGTGTAATGGAATACACATAACACTCACGGGGGGAAAAATTGTAATTTAAAATCAGTTAACATGGGTTGACTAAATCTCTCGAGGATTCAACGAGAGAAGAAAAACGCTGAACAAGAGACAAGCTGACTTGGAAAGCGGTCCTCAGTCTTTGAGAGTGGATACCTAGGGGTACCACGGCTATGGCTATGCATAATTAAGGCAGATTTAGGTCCACGAAGTCAGATATAATATGTATGTGTACCTAAGGAATACACATAACACTCACGGGGGGAAAAATTGTAATTTAAAATCAGTTAACATGGGTTGACTAAATCTCTCGAGGATTCACCGAGAGAAGAAAAATGCTGAACAAGAGACAAGCTGACTTGGAAAGCGGTTCTCAGTCTTTGAGAGTGGATACCTAGGGGTACCACGGCTATGGCCATGCATAATGAAGGCAGATTTAGGTTCACGAAAAGTCAGATATAATATGTATATGTACCTACAGGGTTTCTAAAAAGTCTCACCCTGACCTGGATTTCTCGAAATGACTCGAATAATCATAGAAATAAAGAAAAAAAGGAAAAGAAGGGGGGGGAGAGTCCAACTTTTTTTATGTAGAGGGAGCCAAAATTATTTCAGGGTAGCTGAACACTAAAAGGGGTCAGTGTGACTCAATGATAACTACCCTGGTCTTGCACGCGGCAGAGCCGGGTTCAATGCCCATATTTGTCTAAGAACTAAACCTTTTTTTTTACATTTAGGTAAGTTTGTACAAATCCCAAAAAGCTTTGCGGGCCACAAAAGTGGTCTGGCGGGCCGCTAGTTAGAAACCCCTGCTCTACGTAGATTTTTTTTAGGTCTTGTTTTTCTTTACTGTTCTCCTCCTTCATCTACCTTCTCTTCTTATTCTTCTTCCTTTTGCTCCTCTCCCTTCTTCTCGTTTCCCTCCTCTCTTATCGTGTTCCTCATTCGTTTCTGTTTACTGTAGACTTCCTTTTTTATTCTCACTCTCAGGCTTTTCTTTTACTCATTTCTTGCTTGAAAAGGTAAGGCGTGTGTTTTTTATATTTTTTTGTATTCGAAAGAATTCACCCCCTCTCAAATTGTACGAGGGAGATTTCCCCCTCTTACACCTTTTGTTGGGGGAAGGGGCAGAAAACGGAAGCGGAGGGGGAGGTACATTTTCCTAATTTAAAAATAAATGCTACATGTTTTACATTTCTTGCCTGTATTATAAATGGTGATGTATTGCGTCGGGCATTGACTTTTCTTCCCATATCTGAATGAAGACATTTTGTTCTCCAGAATATATTTTTTCAAGCTCTACAAGTAGGTAGGTTTGTATATTAGGTACTTATTTCCTCTCCTTCCTTTTTGTGTCTCTTTCTCTTCATACTAAACCTACTTTTGGAGTAATTGAGAACGAGAGTAGGGGTATAATAAACCAAGTATATTCCTTGGAGCTCTGCGAGAGAACCACTTTTCCTGCGGGGGTCACTTTAGGTGATGTATTGCGTCGGGCATTGACTTTTCTTCCCATATCTGAATGAAGACATTTTGTTCTCCAGAATATATTTTTTCAAGCTCTACGAGTAGGTAGGTATGTATATTAGGTACTTATTTCCTCTCCTTCCTTTTCGTGTCTCTTTCTCTTCATACTATACCTATATACCTTTGGACTAATTGAGAACGAGAGCATCAGGGGTATAATAAACCAAGTAGATTCCTTAGAGTGGGAGAACCACTTTAGCTGCGGGGATGACTTTACCCGTTCTTCCCCTAAATATCATAATAAGTAAGTAGATTGATTCGAGCTCTGTGAGAAAACCATTTTAGCTGCGGGAATCATTTTGCCCATCCTTCCCCTATCATCACCGAAGTAGAAACAAAAGCATCACTGATTGATATCAGGAATCAAGAATAAACTCTAGAGAATCAGGTCACTAGGTTCGGGCAATTTAGGATATTTCATAGGTGGCTACTTTACATGATTGATATCACCGGATGCTGAGAGCATGCTAGAGAATCAGGTCACTAGGTTCGGGCAATTTAGGATATTTCATAGGTGGCTACTTTACATGATTGATATCACCGGATGCTGAGAAGAATAAACTCTAGAGAATCAGGTCACTAGGTTCGGGCAATTTAGGATATTTCATAGGTGGCTACTTTACATGATTGATATCACCGGAAGCTCAGAGCATGGCTCAGACAAGATGCAGATCAGTCAATTCGGAGTAGATGAAGCTCCATTTACTGTATCCAAACCAACTGTAGAGAATCCAGGGCAATTGTGTGACTTGTGAGAGAATATGAAATCTATAGATCAGTCAATTCGGTGTAGACGGAGCTCCATTCACTGTATCCAAACCAACTGTAGAGAATCCAGGGTAATTGTGTGACTTGTGAGAAAATATGAAATCTATATTCGGTGTAGACGGAGCTCCATTCACTGTATCCAAACCAACTGTAGAGAATCCAGGGTAATTGTGTGACTTGTGAGAGAATATGAAATCTAGATGCACCTCCTAGGTAGGTAGCATTAGAATAATAGAGTAGGTAGCGTCGTAGAATTCGTAGAGAAGTAGAAGAGAGCAGAGTTTACAAGGTAGAATACCTATAAATTTCATGAATTTACGAATTTAACACAAACATATGCACCTACAGGGGAAAATAAAGACGAAGTAAGATAGATGCACTTGGAAACGAATGCAACTTGCAACAAATGTGCACTTGGCCTTGAACTGGCAGCGCGAAAAATGAAGCATAAAATTGTCATTCCAAAATGGTGACATAAATTTCTAGCCGTCACTACGGAAAGAGTATAGTGAGCATTACATTATTATTAGCATAATGAGCATAAGACCTGACGCACACCGCATATTGGAAGCGAAGTCGTGCGAATTCAGTAGCGCGGAGTTAGCGCGATGGCGCCTAAAAATCCCAACCAAATAAAAATGATAGAGACCTCTCACACTAAGTCGCGCAATTTAGATAGAGGATTGAGACCTCTCACACAATGATAGAGACCTCTCACACTAGGTTGCGCGACTTAAAAGATAGAGACCTCTCACACAATGATAGAGACCTCTCACACTAGGTTGCGCGACTTAAAAGATAGAGACCTCTCATAATGATAGAGACCTCTCACACTAGGTCGAGCGACTTAGAAGATAGAGACCTCTTATAATGATAGAGACCTCTCACACTAGGTTGCGCGACTTAAAAGATAGAGACCACTCATAATGATAGAGACCTCTCACACTAGGTTGCGCGACTTAGATAGAGGATAGAGACCTCACAAAATGTTGGAGACCTCTTTGAAAATGATAGACCTCCCAGTGTGAGAGGTCTCTAAGACGTTATCAAACAGCTAAGTCGCACGACTCCAGTGAGAGAGGTCTCTATGATTTTCAAAGGTTTGTATTTTCAGGCAGTATCGCCCTCTGATTCGCGCTAAGGTCGCGCGACTGCGCTCCCAATGTGCGCTAGCCCTAAAGATCACAGTGTGATACTTGGGAAAGAACGTCACACATTTTCATGAGTAATAATAATTATATGAGTGGAATGGAGAAAAACACGGGCGGAAAAATATGACCGAGATTAGACTGTTAGGTATGTTGAACATTTTAATGGCGGATTTTATTCGGTGTGAACTGTAAACATGTTGAGATTTCATAAAGTGTAAGCTGTGTGAGTCTGTATCGCCGAGTTTATGGCTGATTAGTGCATGATATAATGTTCATGATCAGATTATTATGGGTGAAAGCAGTTTAGGTGCTCGCCTAGTAAGCGGGGTGGTGTGGGATCGATTCCCAACCGAGGCATTCAAATTGTATGGGCCCCTTCATATTTTCCTAATACCATGATAATTTTTTCCTACCATGCTGGTGTCGTTTGCGCCCAAACTATCTTTTCTCTGTGCACTCGATACCTACCAAAACAATCGTTACGGTCATCACCTTTTTCGACCTAACCTGCCTGTTCCGATTGCCGTGCCGATTTATGTGGGATCGATTCCCAACCGAGGCATTCAAATTGTATGGGCCCCTTCATATTTTCCTAATACCATGATAATTTTTTCCTACCATGCTGTTGTCGTTCGCGCGCAAACTATCTTTTCTCTGTGCACTCGATACAGACCAAAACAATCGTTACGGTCATCACCTTTTTCGACCTAACCTGCCTGTTCCGATTGCCGTGCGGATTTACCTCGCGGTCGCCAAATTACACCGCGATCCATTGCCATTTCAACCTGTTTTCTGCCGATAACCTGAGTGCCGTGTGTTTACAAACCCTATCGCCGTTCCCCATCGTATCTCCGAACAAAATCCAAGTTTTTATCAAGGTAAGACACCAGCAATTTTCGTTTGTGTCCTTCGTGCCGTTCCTGTCCTTTGAGGTGGTCCGCCTTCAGCTGTCCATAACCCTTGGGACCACACACAAATATTTATATAGGTATGTAGGTACCTAGTTATTTATGCGTAAATCCCCCCCCCCTTATTATAACTATACCGATTTCTGAGGGGGTTACAGGTACGAGTATAAGTAGGTACTAATGATATCTATAGAAAGATGGAAAGTATGTATAAGTACAAAATTGAGTTTAGAATGTAACATTGTTATCGTACCTACCCCCACGTCATTAGACACTGATTTGTATTCAAAATCTTTCTTCTGTATATTGTGAGAGTTTAGAATGTAACATTGTTATCGTACCTACCCCCACGTCATTAGACACTGATTTGTATTCAAAATCTTTCTTCTGTATATTGTGAGCTTTATTCAATGTCTAGGTAGGAACAGGTAGTTAGAACCTATCAACTTTTTTTAAATTTCTCAAAAAAGAAACACGAAATTAAATTTATTTACACTGGAAATAAAGTTGCCAAAAGTTTGTTTCATTCAATGATTTTTTTATTTATTATTATTATTATTATTTGAAGCTTTACAAAAGCACCTATTCACGGGTATGAAAGTTAATTTATTCAAAACGAAATGAAATTTCAGCAAATTTCTCAAAAAAGAAACACGAAATTAAATTTATTTACACTGGAAAAAAAGTTGCCAAAAGTTTGTTTCATTCAATGATTTTATTATTATTATTATTATTATTTGAAGCTTTACAAAAGCACTTATTCACGGGTATGAAAGTTAATTTATTCAAAACGAAATGAAATTTCAGCAAATTTTTTTTTGAAGACTCTTGTGCTGATTAGGAATCCCATATAACATCTACGAACACCAGGACCCATTGCTAGCATTATTCATGTACATACCTAACTTTGTTTTATACAATTTTGAAGCGGATGGAAATTTCAAATATCTTCCAAAGTCCTTGAAGTAAAAATTCGTTTTCAATAATTAGGTTTGATCATTAAAATGATAGGTCCGCCTTTGACCAGATTCGAACATAGAAAAGAAAAGCTCACTTGATATTCATAATTCTTTCAAGTGGTTTTCGATGATGTTGAAAAAGTAAGTAGGACGGTATCTAAAGATAGGTAAGTAGGTAGAGGTACAAACTTTAATTAATTAAGTGTTGATTAAGACGCGGTAAAATTACTCTCAGACTCTCTCTCAGTTTGTTAAATTCAAGGATCCTATTAAACAGATTTGGAGAAAACAGGTACCTACATATAATATGAAGTTTTTTATATGCCAAAAATTCTGCCTGGCAATTGAAGGAGCGTATATTGAACGTAACGAAGACAGGTATAATACCTAGGTATGTAGATAGGTACTCAATCTGCCTAATATGATGTGGATTCCTAAACGTATTCGCGAACTGTATAGAACTATTGACTATTGGTTATGTAGATAGGTACTCAATCTGCCTAATATGATGTGGATTCCTAAACGTATTCGCGAACTGTATAGAACTATTGACTATTGGTTATAGACATAGGGTACTTATACTTAGGTATATCTATTTAATCTATCGATTGATTGATATGAAATTCTATAGGTGTTCCAGAATCTAGATTGTTTGAGGAACGGTCACTCTTCTTCATGGTAAACTCGTCTCCCATGAAGGTGGTCAATGGCGTTTCCTATTCATCTCCAGAGACGGTCTTGTCAACACAACAACCGGAGATGGTTTATTGACATAATTATCTTGTGTATGGAATTCAATTATACAGGGTCGACCGACCACCCGTGGATTAAATTTTAGAACATCATGTAGTACATAGGTACATTGGTACATGATAGGGTGAGTAATTCGAAGATCACCCATCTTACTTAGATCAAAAGGATAAAAGGACACAGAGAAGATACGAATTTTCAAGCACCCAGTTTTGAAATACCTATAATTATGTTGGTACATAATTTCAATATGTAAAGGACACAGAGAAGATACGAATTTTCAAGCACCCAGTTTTGAAATACCTATAATTATGTTGGTACATAATTTCAATATGTTATATATGGAACATCACACGACTTTCCTTATCCTATTGAATGGTGCTTATTTGGGTGTTCTGTTGTAACATTTACAATATCTCTAACCGTTTAGTCCAGGGGTTCTTAACCTTTTAGAATTGGCGGACCACTATTGATAAACCAAAAATCTGCGGCGTCCCGTTCAGTTTTTCATTTTGGGGCGTTTTGTCCCGAATTTCCGTTTTTGTCCCAGAAAAAAACAATCTGTTCCGAGTACACTACACGTCATATCACACACACTTACGCCACACACTACTTGTAATATACAAGTAGGTAAAACACACTTACTATTTACATGTCACCTATAGGTGCAAGCCACTTACATAGGTATGCGTATTCCTTGTTTTCTAGATTCTTTCGTCATAGACATAAGTACTTGGGGTTGCAAGAAATGGAGGGCTTTTAAAAATAAAACCGACCTAGGTACATACTCGTAATATTATACTGCTTGGAAAGTATGTACCTACCTTATTCAAGGTAGATAAATACATGAGATCTATACCTACACGTATTTCCTCATGGACCAAATTATGTAAAGGACTCCAAATTATCCAATACAAGAGTATCTACCAAAGCCAATGGCTAAGTTCTCATAAATATGATAAACTTCCTTTGATATTACTATAATACTCGTACCTACATTAAATTTCTTTGTCCTTTGCTAGCTTCTGAGATAAATAATCCACCTTCGCATACATTTTCCAATGACCAAGACGTGAGCTTTTTAACAACAACTTTTGTTATATTACACAAAATTGCAATAATGTACTTATTATTTATACCTATAACATGTATAATATAACCTACATGTTTACAATATTTACATAATATTATGAAGATAGGTATATTAAAAGAGAGAGAGAGAGAGAGAGAGAGAGAGAGATTATTTTCCTTTGTACCCTACGGGCAGTCCTCGTATAATCTGCATCGTTTTGGTCTTCTTTTATCTCTCAAAGTTACGATATACCCGTATGCACACATGATTATTATCATCTAAACATATTCAAATATTACGTGTAGTACATAGAGTATAAATATCCATATATGGTACCTACGTGTTGTATGGATGTAGGTATATGGGTATGGATTATGGACATATGTACATACCTCCTTCATGTTATTTTTACCTATACAATTTTATAAAGAAGATTTAAAAGGTATGAAAAAAAAGAGATATCTTCATAGACATTTTACTAACGAAATTTTATAACTTCAGGTTTTACAATGAAAATACTGGGTGTATCAACATATTTGTAATTTAGTAATGTACAGGATGTCCTATATGAGTTCCTTGACTGTTTGGCTTACCATTGGCTCTAAGTTTAACTAACATGCCTACCTCTTACCTAATGTACAAAGTAATGATAGATTTATCGAGGCTAAAAAGCTGAAGAGAAGAGATATAAAGAGGATAGTTTAGAATCTTCAGAGTCTCTAAAATATTTCAGAAAAAGACACACCATACCACCAGTATCTTCATCCTCACATATTTATCTCTCAATGGAAAATCCTTGACCATCGAAGGCAACTGTCTATCTATAGAAAGACAAGTTAGACACCCGCAAGCTCAAGATAGTGGAAGGTTTTTCGCTTTTGTTGGCACAGCAACGTCTCATTGGGTCTCAAAAAGATTACCTAACCCTGTACCTTACGGAAAGCTCAATCTTCATCCTCACATATTTATCTCTCAATGGAAAATCCTTGACCATCGAAGGCAACTGTCTATCTATAGAAAGACAAGTTAGACACCTGCAAGTTCAAGATAGTGGAAAGTTTTTCGCTTTCGTTGGCACAGCAAACGTCTCATTGGGTCTCAAAAAGATTCCCTAACCCTGTACCTTACGGAAAGCTCCAAAAAATTCCAAAGAAAGAGGAAGGTATTCGAATAGAAAAAGAAGAAAGATATGGGCTAAAAGAGAAAGGGAGAAAAGGGAGGCAGAGGAGAGACCAAAAAGGTAAAGAGAAAGAAGAATAACAAATACTCATTTTTTTCTTTGATGCAAGGCAGATAACAATAGACAAATTTTTCCTTTATACGTTTTGCATAAACATAATGCCTTTTTTTCCCTTTAACAATATTTATAATATTTTCCCCTTCACTATCCCTTTTGTCCTCTAGCTCTAGGAATACGTGTACAGGATGTCATTAGGGGACCCCCATTTATTTTTGGAGAAGGGAAATTTGAGTTGGAATTCGGGTCCATAGGCTCACAGCACGTCCGGGAAAGTCGAACTGAATACCTGATTCGACTATTATAAAAAGCATGATTTTATCTCATCTGTTCTTCAAGAGTTGGAAAAACCAGCTATAATAGGAAAGGCAACTCCTCTAATATGCTTCATGTAAGAAGAAGATCTCAAATCTACCAGCAACAATAGCAACATAAGTTAAATCTGGAAACTTATAAGAAATGGCTCTTGTACCACTTGTTCTCCCAATAGGCACTAGAAGAATTTTAGTGCAAACCCAACCGGGAAAGTAGAACTGAATACCTGATTCGACTATTATAAAAAGCATGATTTTATCTCATCTGTGTTTCATGAGTCCCAATTTCGAGAGGTTTTACATGGTATTTCTTCAAGAGTTGGAGAAACCAGCTATAAAAGGAAAGGCATAAACTCCTCTAGTATGCTTCATGTAAGAAGAAGATCTCAAATCTACCAGCAACATAAGTTAAATCTGGAAACTTATAAGAAATGGCTCTTGTACGACTTGTTCTCCCAATAGGCACTAGAAGAATTTCAGTGCAAACCCAATCTTATAAGAAATGGCTCTTGTACGACTTGTTCTCCCAATAGGCACTAGAAGAATTTCAGTGCAAACCCAATCCTCGGGATTCCAGCTATACTGGTACAAAGACTTTTTGTGAATCCTGTAACCTCATACGTTTAATAATATTGTCAACGAAAAAAATAAAAAATATTACCCCAGCCAATGCCACCAGCAGATTCGCTGTCTCTTTTTGGCTCTGCAATAACATTAAAGGCACAAACTCTACGCCTTTATATCTATCTTTCTTTGAAATATTGTTTCATACTGGCTTTCTCGCATATTGTTTACTTTGAACGATATTATCCCTTCTATCTTGTACCTATCGTATATATTTTATAGCTCCAAATATTTTCGATACCAAATTTAATATATCTCTTTTATATCGGAAAAAAAGCTTCAAAAGGATACATTGAGTTGTGCGTAGGTATCTACCTACTTGTACCATAGATGTGCCATTGGAATGAAAAAAAAATATGTCTAGTTTCTAAGGAGCCATAAGTTTTTCGAGGTCCGAGACAGTTCATGTGCACTACTGGCAACTCTTAAGCTTTCTATATTAAAGCACGACATCTCTCGAGTAATATCCAGAATGTACAGAGTTGGACGTAAGCAAGACACCAGAAGTTGGAAAAACATCGAGAAATAAATATGTCTAGTTTCTAAGGAGCCATAAGTTTTTCGAGGTCCGAGACAGTTCATGTGCACTACTGGCAACTCTTAAGCTTTCTATATTAAAGCACGACATCTCTCGAGTAATATCCAGAATGTACAGAGTTGGACGTAAGCAAGACACCAGAAGTTGGAAAAACATCGAGAAAATTGAGGAAATATTGAATTAAATTTAATTTAGGAAGAAGAAACCCAGACAAGAAAAGCTGATGGTACCTCTATTGAATGGAAAGCTGTGTTTGAAATCCAAACACAAGAGCTCAGCTGTTTTCTTTCTTTCCATTCTGCTGTGACAATGTTGACTTCTGCTAAGCAGACAATTCTTTGCGCTTTTGTTCCATGCTAAAAAAATGACATCTGTTCCAGAGCATTTTTTCTTCGCTTTGGAAAATAGCAATAATAATCTGCAGAAGAATAGAAGGAAGAAGGTGAAGTATATTTTTCCAATAAAATTTGTCCCGTTTTCTTTTTGGTTCCTGGTATTCGCCCCCCACACACTGACAATAACGACCAATTTCTTTTTTCTCGATTGATCTTTACATCCTCTCAAAGTCTCAGAGAATCTTGGAGACTGGAGAGATATTTTATGGGATAGGAGCTACACTACCTACAAAGGTATGTACTATGTACGATGTTATGATATAGGTACCTTGTCCTTTCAAAGGGAAATCTCTTGGAAAAATTATATACCTAGATACCTATCAGCTGTGTTTGAAATCCAAACACAAGAGCTCAGCTGTTTTCTTTCTTTCCATTCTGCTGTGACAATGTTGACTTCTGCTAAGCAGACATTTCTTTGCGCTTTTGTTCCATGCTAAAAAAAATGACATCTGTTCCAGAGCATTTTTTCTTCGCTTTGGAAAATAGCAATAATAATCTGCAGAAGAATAGAAGGAAGAAGGTGAAGTATATTTTTCCAATAAAATTTGTCCCGTGTTCTTTTTGGTTCCTGGTATTCACCCCCCACACACTGACAATAACGACCAATTTCTTTTTTCTCGATTGATCTTTACATCCTCTCAAAGTCTCAAAGAATCTTGGAGACTGGAGAGATATTTTATGGGATAGGAGCTACACTACCTACAAAGGTATGTACTATGTATGATGTTATGATATAGGTACCTTGTTCTTTCAAAGGGAAATCTCTTGGAAAAATTATATACCTAGATACCTATTCTAACTATTCTTTTTCACGGACAAGTTTTTCTAATTTTGGTTAAAATTTTACCTTGTTTGTTCATTTGGAATACACAAATTTCACTCCTAAAGAAACCCATATCTCGCTGCTATTACATCGAAAACGGAATGATGACAAGACAAAATCCATCATTTGGTGAGAATGGTGAGTCAAGTTCATTATCAGAGGACGCGTCCCAGGTCGTAAGCGGAACTTAGCCAAGTGTAACTGTGCAACATTAGGAAACGAAAATATACCAAAATACGAACACCACGGTCTATACTTGTATGGAAATTAGTCAGGCGGAAAATCTCGTCAATTATAAACGCTACAATCATATTCACATTGCAAGTACATTCACATGGATGATGGTATTCAAAATAGTTGAATGGGAAAAATGTTTGAACAACTTATTAGAGACATTATTGTTAAAGAAAGGAAACGCTTCCAAATCCTATCTTGAATGCTGTTCTATCTCTAGCTAGTATTGAAGAAGGCTCATAGGAATCATAGGTAAGGTATGTAGGTACTAGGTACCAACAGTGTTGCTGAAAATCACAGATGAAAAATACGCTTCCAAATCCTATCTTGAATGCTGTTCTATCTCTAGCTAGTATTGAAGAAGGTTCATAGGAATCATAGGTAAGGTATGTAGGTACTAGGTACCAACAGTGTTGCTGAAAATCACAGATGAAAAATATGCTAACAGGCATTAATAGTGCCCACGCTTTTTTCGCTTCCAAATCCTATCTTGAATGCTGTTCTATCTCTAGCTAGTATTGAAGAAGGTTCATAGGAATCATAGGTAAGGTATGTAGGTACCAACAGTGTTGCTGAAAATCACAGATGAAAAATATGCTAACAGGCATTAATAGTGCCCACACTTTTTTTGCTCTTCTCCATTCAACCATCAGTACCTTATTGATCTAACTTGGTTTATTTAGTTCACTGAACAACTTGTAGTACTCAAAACCAATGTAAGGTTATTCTGCCATACTATCCTATTTATTGAGAGATCCAAAGGCAATACTATTTGCTCAACCAAATCCTTTGCCTACAAAGGACTACTGTCCGTCGGTCAGGTTTCGTTGGAAGCAGGACAAAACATCAGCTGGTCACATTACGTCGAGTGTAACTGCACCCAACTCACCCTCACCACTTTAGAGAAGAATGGCATTTTCAGCTCCTAATATTCTAAAATCTACAATAGACTTAACCTTTTTTACTGAGGATACCTAGACCGTTTTATCTAGGAGTTTGCACTTGATTGAATTCCAATCAAAGTTGAGAGGTCTGCGCTGCAAAGTACCTACTTCAGTTTTATATTATAGTGGAGGGAAAAAATACTGTACCTACTCGAAATTTGAAAATGGAGTCCTTAAAAAAGGGGGAAAAAGCAGTTTCACAAGTGCCTCCTTTTTGCTTTTTATTATTATTTATTTGCTGTTACCCATAATACCTACGGAATGTATTTTTATACTAAAGTAGATGTAGGTATATTCTACATACGAGTAATAGATATCTAGCTATAGTGAGATTTAGCTCTTTTTCTGTAAGGTATTTATAAACTGAGTTTAAATTTAGAAAAGTCAGGTTCAGGTGAACTATCGGTATCAGCAGATCAGCACTTTGAAAATGATTGTAGGTATCATCTCAATCTAGCATGGAGTTGTCAGACCCTAAGTAGGTATGCTAAGCCAAAACTTAAAGTTGTAAGTCACAACTTTCAAACTGTTACAACTTGAAACACATTTCACAGTCAAAAAAGATTGAAAGGATGGAAAGTGCACAAAGAAAATACAATGAGATTAAAATCATGACGACAAACAAGGACAGTGTTCAGATTTCCCAATTGTCCCCTATTTCATAATTAATTAGACACAAACCTATTAAACAAATTTCCATGTAATACAATTATGCAAATCATTCGAAAGATTTTTCCTGTGAAAGAAAATTACCATGCAACAATCCCACCCCTGGATTTTTGATCAAAAAAGGGGTTTTGTATGAAATAAGGTAGTCTTCATATGGGAATCTTCTGAACCATTGCTTAAAAGATGCCAAAGCGTCAAACAAAAACAACAACTGGTCCTAATAAATTCATTATTAAATTAATTTGCATGTTTATTTTTTCTACTTATAAGTTTATTATATTTGCTTTCAATCTTTCCCGCCCCCCTCCCACTCTCCACCTGCTTGCAACCCTTTTCATTTTCCAAAAAGGGTTTTTGATCACACTCCCCCTCCCTCATGAATCCTACCTACCTATATTTGATTTGAATAAAAAAACACACACAAACAGAATGACATCATAAAATTCCAGAGAGTAACATTTCCCAAGGGCTTTCTAAAGAGAACCTCGTTTTGTTCCTGATAGCTCAGTGGTCAAACCCTCGCCTGGTAATTAAGAGCGCACGGGTTCAGCTCCCAACCAAGGCATGGGAATTTGCCACTCTCCACCTGCTTGCAACCCTTTTCATTTTCCAAAAAGGGTTTTTGATCACACTCCCCCTCCCTCATGAATCCTACCTACCTATTATATTTGATTTGAATAAAAAAACACACACAAACAGAATGACATCATAAAATTCCAGAGAGTAACATTTTCCAAGGGCTTTCTAAAGAGAACCTCGTTTTGTTCCTGATAGCTCAGTGGTCAAACCCTCGCCTGGTAATTAAGAGCGCACGGGTTCAGATCCCAACCAAGGCATGGGAATTTTATCTTGAGTTATTTGAAAATTTGATCTCTGTAACAGGGAATCAGTGGTAGTTTTATATTGGGGTAAAGTATAAATAGAGGGATTTCTTGAGACTGATGTCGAGGTAGGACAAACAGGTGGTCCGATTTTAACTGTTATTAGGTACCTACAGCACTGCTTTACTTACTGTAAAACAATTCAGTCTTAATTCCTACAAAAGTGACTCTCAATTTCTGCTGAATGGGCCAGTAACAAATTCATCAACCCACTCATACCTTGCACATTCCATTTTTTTTATTTATTTTCAATTATTAAATTAAATATTATAAAAAAAAGAGTAAAAAATATCACTCAAATTATATTTATGTGAAATGGTCATCTGAATAGTAGGTCACTGGGAATCGTGGATACTTGGTGCATCAGATATGATTTGTAATATGAAAATACTTTGGTAACATTGATACCTCTATACTACTCATACCCATAATCAGTTCGTGTTTGTTCTACATTGAGGATGAAAATTAGGAATGGAGGGAAGAGGAGGGGAGAGAAGGAGGAGGAGGAGGAGGAGGAGAGAGAGAGAGGGAGGGAGAGAGAGAGAGACAGCGAGCGAAAGAGAGAGTAGCAGTAGTAGGAAGACAGGAGAGATCAAGTTTGCTGCAATTTTTTAATTTTTCCTCCTATTCGTTACTCTCCCTTTCTTTCATTAACGAACTTTTGTTTCACTTCTCCAATACATAATTAGACTTTGTACAGTGGAACCTCGATAAGAGATAACTCGATAAGAAATAAAACTCGATAGTAAATAGAAATTGCGTGTTCCCTTCCGATGAGAATAGGAAACCTTGATAGTAAATAAAAGAAAACTATAGATAAGAAATAACATTTTTTCTCGGGGCTCAGGAATTTCACCTCTATAAGAAATAAGTTTTGTCGCCTCGCCCTCTGTAAGAAATAACTTTTTGAAAAAAGAAAATGATTTTGTTCTAATCGTGCAACTTAGATCTTCCATTGATACCATTCGTGCATTTGTTGAACAGAACTCTATGAAACAAACAAAAATAAACGATTATTTTGCTATGATGGAGTAGTGTGTATGCCGAAATCTAACCACATTACAATCTATACGAGTACCTATGTATGTATCTCGCTGTTCTATTACATATGACATAATAATATATGTACATAATATCTTTTTTTTTTAAATAAAAAAGAAAATGATCTCTATTTTAATTTAGTAATGTATCTCTTTAGAGGTGTTCTGTTCCTTATTTGTGTCTAGAAAACCTCGATAGTAAATAATTTTTTAGGCAAACCCCTCGATAAGAAATAAAACTCGATAGTAAATAAACCTCGATAAGAAATAACTTTGGTCTTTTCCCTTGAATTATTTCTTATCGAGGTTCCACTTCCACTAGATACTCGCAGATTGTTGCTCCATTGGATAAAATTATATCCAAATAAAGCAGGATTTAATTGAATTAATATTGTAATACTTGTAATATTGCTTAATACTTAATCAATTTACACAAATTTCTTATGTATGTAGCAAAAAACGCATTAGACATGGACAGGAGAGACAGAAGGGCTGTCCTTCAAAATGTCAACCCACCTATCCCTCCTTCCTCTCTCTTTCTCTCCCCATCTCTCCTTTCCTCTAGCTCTCTTCTTTCACTCTATTCTACCTCTTAAGTTTCTCAGTATCTTCTGGTCTAGTGGAACACAAATCAGAAAAACAGGATTGGGAGGTGAAAGCGAATTAGAAAAGGGTGAGGACGCATAAGAAAGAATCTCAAAATCGTAATATTAGGGGGTAATCAAATTCCAAACATGAGGAGTGAATTAATTGGCAAATGAAGAGAGAAGGATTCATAATTGGCCTGAAAACTTACGAAATCAGAAAAACAGGATTGGGAGGTGAAAGCGAATTAGAAAAGGGTGAGGACGCATAAGAAAGAATCTCAAAATCGTAATATTAAGGGGTAATCAAATTCCAAACATGAGGAGTGAATTAATTGGCAAATGAAGAGAGAAGGATTCATAATTGGACTGAAAACTTACAAATTAGGGGGTTGGAACTAAACAGGTTAACCCCCTTCGTCCAAATTCTAATGAAACTCAAAACAAGGAGAGAGGGAAGAAGGGGAAGAGAGTTGTTTCAACCATGAAAATGTCAAAATTAGAAAATTAGGAGGATGATATTTTGATTTTCTGTTTTGTTCAAAGACCTCATGCAGAGCTCACTTTTCTCATTAGAAATGTTTTTTAAAGTACCTTGAGTATAGGTATGATACGAGTATGTACCTATTGGTATGTTTGTGTTTGAGTCTGTTCATTTTCCTTTGTTTTGAAGTCAATGGCCTCAGGGTTTTTTATTTGTCAAAATCTCAAAATGACTGTTGTGGATATGTCATATACTCTGACTGGTTTAGCATAGGACATATCAAAACTAGAAATGGCCTTGGTAGAAATGTTGGTTGCTGAAATATACCCACAATGCCCACCACAGAACACTTCGTCAAAATCTCAAAATGACTGTTGTGGATATGTCATATACTCTGACTGGTTTAGCATAGGACATATCAAAACTAGAAATGGCCTTCGTAGAAATGTTGGTTGCTGAAATATACCCACAATGCCCACCACAGAACACCACCAAAACTCTTCACAATCATTCGATAACCCACCGCATCGATGAAGGCTATGTAGGCAGCTCTCATCCATTTCAGACAAAAATGAAAATTGTTTCTGTAGGCGTTGGTCGACCTTGTTGAAATTGTGTCTATATATGTGTAGGCAGCTCTCATCCATTTCAGACAAAAATGAAAATTGTTTCTGTAGGCGTTGGTCGATCTTGTTGAAATTGTGTCTATATATGTCTAGTATGATTTTTTTTTTTTTTTTTTTTTCCTGTCATATTTTCGTCAATTTTCACGATGTGAGTTCTCCTCACACAATAGGTGCTCCCCCCCTCTCCCTCTTGTCCGATTCTACCTACACACAAAAGGGTTATGAACACAGTGTGTACATTGTACAAATGCCTAAATCCCTCTCTTACTTTTTTTCGTCCCACTCTTCACTTCCATTTGGTAGGGCCCTGTCATTCAGGAAAACCAATGCCTTAGTAGCCCAATCCTTAAAGCCTTTCTGTCTAGGCATTTTCAAGGAAATCTCCAGTCTGCTTCATACGAGTACATATTTAGTTTAGAATCCTTAAAGCCTTTCTGTCTAGGCATTTTCAAGGAAATCTCCAGTCTGCTTCATACGAGTACATATTTAGTTTAGATTATTCCACTCGAGTTTTTTTTTTTTTTTTTCCTGTCATATTTCGTCAATTTTCACGATGTGAGTTCTCCTCACACAATAGGTGCTCCCCCCCCACCTCTCCCTCTTGTCCGATTCTACCTACACACAAAAGGGTTATGAACACAATGTGTACATTGTACAAATGCCTAAATCCCTCTCTTACTTTTTTTCGTCCCACTCTTCACTTCCATTTGGTAGGGCACTCTCATTCAGGAAAACCAATGCCTTAGTAGCATTAAGTTTCCGTTCGGATGGAGACAAAAATCGGTCCTTTGAAGACCGAAGAGGCATTCCCGTAGGTGAGTACTATTTTATCTCCTCTTTATTATTATTAACGTTGAAAAAAAATGCGATATTATTGAGGCTCGAAGTACTTACTGACTTACAACGAAGAAATAAATAAAAATAAAAAAAATAAATGAAATAATAAAATAAGTTTTAAATAAACAGTCCTGTATCTGATGCTGATGATGTATTATTTATTTTAAGGTGTATTATACGTATGTTCATGTTTTCTAACAGCTAGGTAATTTGTAGATGGAAAATTGGAAACACCTAAATGCTAATGGATCCGAACAAATGGTCTTTCGAAAGCCACTTTTTTATTCAACTTTTTTCCAGGCAAAATGTTGTATAATAGCCCCCACATACAATACCTGTATGGTGTGGTGTATACCTATTGAAAAAATCTAACAGCTAGGTAATTTGTAGATGGAAAATTGGAAACACCTAAATGCTAATGGATCCGAACAAATGGTCTTTCGAAAGACAGCTAGGTAATTTGTAGATGGAAAATTGGAAACACCTAAATGCTAATGGATCCGAACAAATGGTCTTTCGAAAGCCACTTTTTTATATAACTTTTTTCCTGGCAAAATGTTGTATAATAGCCCCCACATACAATACCTGTATGGTGTGGTGTATACCTATTGAACCCGATTTTGAAAATTTGGACCGATTGCAATACTTTCATTACTAGTATAGCTCCGCTATACTGTAGTAATAGAAAGTAAAAAAATCTATCTGAACAAAATATTGAAGCCATGTTTTGTTATCACATCACCATCAGAATTCAGTCAGTATCAGTATCTATTTATACATATCCACCTACGTATACCAACCCATTAAATGGAACAAAACAACATACCCTCGCAATGCTTTCATATAGGTACTCACCGCGGAAACCCCCCACAGGTACCACAACCTTTAGAAAATCTACTCAACTAAATCGCCTACAAGCTTCTGAAATTCAATGACAAAGTCGAAACAATAACAAAAGACATCGCCTTGCCTGACCTCTTGGTCAGTAAATTAAACACTCGTGCATATTTGAGCACCACTTGTGGGAAAACTTGGACATGACAAATTGATTGTCGTAAGTTGAATAATTGATCAGTAAATTAAACACTCGTGCATATTTGAGCACCACTTGTGGGAAAACTTGGACATGACAAATTGATTGTCGTAAGTTGAATAATTGATCAGATAATTGATAACAAGCGAGCCTCATGTCCTCAACATACATTATTCACATTCCAGATAATGCCGCCTCCAACCTTCTGTCCACTCCTCATAATGCGCTAACAAGTGATATCGATCTGACACCACAGGAAGTCAAGAAATATGGGAGATGGTTAAACAAGTGATATCGATCTGACACCACAGGAAGTCAAGAAATATGGGAGATGGTTGGGTGGTAGAGCTCAAGGTTAATTATTAGGAAGAGAGTGTCGAGAATCCTGGCTTCCTATCAAGAAAGCTTTTAGGGAAAACGAGTACAGAAACTACATGAAACAGCAGAAATCAATCCGTCTAATATGTATATCTTACTTGTTCTGAGAAGAAAATACAAGGAAAACCTTGTTGTTCAGTGAACATTTTAAGTTCCTTGTCTGACTTTAATCTGAACTAATTATAAAATTAGGCGCCCCAAGGGATTTGATAACAAAATAGTCGGCTCCTCTATTTGCGCATCCAAAAAACAAATGAAAAATTGGAATTTTAATCTATTACCTATATTCAAATTGGAAAAAGTAATATAACCGAGTTTAGTAAACTTGGATTGTATTCTTAGGATAACAATGACAATCATCTATCATTTGGTATTTGATGTTTAAGTAAATATAAGTACCTAACTACCCAGTACCCACGTAGGTGAAACACCTAAGTTTTAAATTCTTAAATAATAAATTTGCAGACAAGGAAAAAAGGAACATTTATACGCGAAACTTAAGAACACTGATGAAAATACTGGGTGTATCAACATATTTGTAATTTAGTAATGTACAGGATGTCCTATATGAGTTCCTTGACTGTTTGGCTTACCATTGCCTCTAAGTTTAACTAACATGCCTACCTCTTACCTAATGTACCTAATAGCAATCCTCTCCAAATGAGAAGAATAGTCCAAACCGATATAACGCCACTTCCAGAAGTAAGCAGACCACTTCAGTTCTTCAGGAGTCTCAAACCAACATTACATCCTCTTAGTCTCTCCCTAATACTCCATAATTACTCCGTTTTTTCCCCATTCTTTACAAAATGAACCTAATTCAACGGGAATAAACGGGGTCTGATAGTAAATCTGAAAATGGGAGGGAGAAAAAAAGGGGAATTAAAATAATGAGAGGGGAATTAAAATAACGGAATAAAAAGAGTCATAATGTGCTTTCGCAATTGAAGAGAGCTGCAATGTTCAAGTACTAAACAATTGAGACTTGGATATTATCCTCTACATATATGCAGACATACCTACGTGGTGTATTGCAATGAGAAGAATAGTCCAAACCGATATAACGCCACTTCCAGAAGTAAGCAGACCACTTCAGTTCTTCAGGAGTCTCAAACCAACATTAAATCCTCTTAGTCTCTCCCTAATTACTCCGTTTTTTCCCCATTCTTTACAAAATGAACCTAATTCAACGGGAATAAACGGGGTCTGATAGTAAATCTGAAAATGGGAGGGAGAAAAAAAAGGGGAATTAAAATAATGAGAGGGGAATTAAAATAACGGAATCAAAAGAGTCATAATGTGCTTTCGCAATTGCAGAGAGCTGCAATGTTCAAGTGCTAAACAATTGAGACTTGGATATTATCCTCTACATATATGTAGATATCTACCTTATAATATGCTGAAATACATACGTGGTGTATTGTATGCTTACAATAGATGGAATATACATGGATCTTTTATCTATAAATTCCAGTTCAATTCTGTTTCCAGCATTTTTATTTCCAGCTAGTTTTACTTTCCATATTTACCTACTTATTTTATTACCCATCTGCATATGCTTAAAATGTCTAGATGTAAAGCGGATTCTCCCCCATTTTTAATGCGTCTCTCAAAAGGCTCTGAAATGTAAGTACGGTGTGTTGTGCCAGAGTATTTTAGTTCCTCAAAATTACAAAAACAGTTTGCACATTAATGACGCAAAGGAGAGAAAAACAGGAATCAGATAAGTAATGCATGTCAGCTTGTAAGTTATTACCAGAATAAATCGGATTGCGCCATTGAAAGGGTTAATTAAAACCAGTGAAATATTAATGCTTACAATAGATGGAATATACATGGATCTTTTATCTATAAATTCCAGTTCAATTTTGTTTCCAGCATTTTTATTTCCAGCTAGTTTTACTTTCCATATTTACCTACTTATTTTATTATCCATCTGCATATGCTTAAAATGTCTAGATACTCTAGATGTAAAGCGGATTTTCCCCCATTTTCAATGCGTCTCTCAAAAGGCTCTGAAATGTAAGTACGGTGTGTTGTGCCAGAGTATTTTACTTCCTCAGAATAAATCGGATTGCGCCATTGAAAGGGTTAATTAAAACCAATTTAGTTTAGATTATTTAGTATTTATGTCCGATATATGTTATTTAAGTACTATTTCGAGATATATATCTTTTATTCCTCTTTCCTTTCCATCTCTCCGAAACTTGTCTGCCTCTTTCTCTTAAAATCACCTTTGACACTTTCTCAAGTTTTCTCCACCCCCTCGTAAATTAAAACCAATGAAATATTAATTAAATAGATTGAAAAATCAGGTATTGTGAACAGGGTGGAATGATGGATTGAGTAATTCAAAGGGTTAACAAAAAATTCATATTAGGCCAGTGATTGTTTTGCTATGATATGTGACAGGCACGTATGAAATTTGAGCTCGAGAAAAATATTCGAGGAGGAGAGGTAAGGTGGTGAAGGTGAAGGGTAGAGGAGCTTCGAAACTTTTTTTTTTCATTCAAATCACACATCCTACGATCCACACAACACAATAAATTAACAATGGGGCAACCACTCGTTTTTTTTTTTTTTTTTTTTTTTTTTTTTTTTTTTTTTTTTTTCCATTTTTTTTTATGTGTGTTTTCCCCCTACCTACCTATTGTGTGCCTTTGTATTTCTGTGCTTTTGGTTATTGTTATTACTTTTTAGAGTGTTTTGTGCCAACTATTAGGTAAGTAGAGAGAGAGGACGTAGTTACATCAGAGAAGAAAATAGGTTACACCACACTAAAAGCTTGGTAATATTGATACCTCTATACTACTCAACTACTCATTCCCATAATCAGTTCGTGTTTGTTCTACATTGTGGATGAAAATTAGGAATGGAGGGGAGGGGGGAGAAGGAGAAGGAGGAGGAGGAGAGAGACAGCGAGCGAAAGAGAGAGTAGCAGTAGTAGGAAGACAGGAGAGACAGAAGGGCTGTCCTTCAAAATGTCAACCCACCTATCCCTCCTTCCTCTCTCTTTCTCTCCCCATCTCTCCTTCCCTCCAGCTCTCTTCTTTCACTCTATTCTACCTCTTAAGTTTCTCAGTACCTATCTTCTGGTTTAGTCACTCTAGTGGAACACAAATCAGGAAAACAGGATTGGGAGGTGAAAGCGAATTAGAAAAGGGTGAGGACGCATAAGAAAGAATCTCAAAATCGTAATATTAGGGGGTAATCAAATTCCAAACATGAGGAGTGAATTAATTGGCAAATGAAGAGAGAAGGATTCATAATTGGCCTGAAAACTTACGAAATTAGGGGGTTGGAACTAAACAGGTTAACCCCCTTCGTCCAAATTCTAATGAAACTCAAAACAAGGAGAGAGGGAAGAAGGGGAAGAGAGTTGTTTCAACCATGAAAATGTCAAAATTAGAAAATTAGGAGGATGATATTTTGATTTTCTGTTTTGTTCAAAGACCTCATGCAGAGCTCACTTTTCTCATTAGAAATGTTTTTTAAATTACCTTGAGAATAGGTATGATACGAGTATGTACCTATTTGTATGTTTGTATTTGAGTCTGTTCATTTTCCTTTGTTTTAAATTGTTGATTCAATGTGATTTTTCACGCCGAATCGAATGGTGCTACTTTTAGTACTGTCTGACTTACGGTTGAGAAGTTGCGGGTTCCATACTTCCCTGTGTCGACAAATTTCCCTTTTATTCGTGAACCGTTACCAAATAAGCAAGTGAATAGTTAATCCCATGTCTGTGTCGACAAATTTCCCTTTTATTCGTGAACCGTTACAAAATAAGCAAGTGAATAGTTGATCCCATGTGATTTTTCACGCGGAATCGAATGGTGCTACTTTTAGCACTCTCTGACTTTGAGTTGAGAAGTTGCGGGTTCGATACTCAAATGTAATAGAAAGTCGTGTGATGTTCACACCAGATTTTTATTCAACTTTTTTCCTGGCAAAATGTTGTATAATAGCCCCCACATACAATACCTGTATGGTGTGGTGTATACCTATTGAAAAAAATCTATGTGAACAAAATATTGAAGCCATGTTTTGTTATCACATCACCATCAGAATTCAGTCAGTATCTATTTATACATATCCACCTATATATGGTGTTTTGTTTCTAATGGCGAATCAAATGATGGATTGATGTACCCTTTCCCATTTTAATATGCGTTAGTGCAAGTTAGATAAATAAATAAATAAATAAAAATAATGGAAAAAAAAACCTTTGCCTGAAAAAAACTTTTTCAGTCATTCAGAAATCAGCGAACTAAAAATATTGCCAGTGCTGTCAGAAATGCATAAATTACCTATTATACCTTTATGGGGTGTTGTGTTCCAATTATGAAGGTATTGCAATAAAGCACATTGCGAATTACACATTCCTATTGTTCTATCTATTCTATGCTTTTCAAAATATTCTAAGCTTCAAGGGGCGTGAAGGAAATTTTATTAAATAAATTTGGTAAAAATGCATAGAAAATCATCAGACATTATTTCATGTTGGGTATACAGGTATACCCTCCTTTATGGGGTGTTGTGTTCCAATTATGAAGGTATTGCAATAAAGCACATTGCGAATTACACATTCCTATTGTTCTATCTATTCTATGGTTTTCAAAAAATTCTAAGCTTCAAGGGGCGTGAAGGAAATTTTATTAAATAAAATTGGTAAAAATGCATAGAAAATCATCAGACATTATTTCATGTTGGGTATACAGGTATACCCTAGCTTCAAGGGGCGTGAAGGAAATTTTATTAAATAAAATTGGTAAAAATGCATAGAAAATCATCAGACATTATTTCATGTTGGGTATACTATACAGGTATACCCTAATGGCAAGATATGATATTGGATATAGGAATAAACACACTTGCATAATACATGAGCTAGTAAATAATACAACTAAATAATAAACCATTATTTCATAACACAATAGACATAATATTTTCATTGAAATCATATCATAGTGAAAATGAGAAATATATTGAATTCAACAGCTTCTATTCATATGGTAATTTAATCTCCAGCACATATTTATGACATGTTCAACATAACCGTAATAACATGTTAACCCTCGCCATACCGTAATTTCTGTGATTTTTCTCGACCGCAAACATACTAGAGTCCATTGCGAACCAATTAGATATTAAATACTCAGGCATAAGCTTGAAGATCACAAGAAAGTGTCCAAATATTAAAAAATCTGGTGTGAACATCACACGACTTTCCTTATCCTATTAAATGATGCTTATTTGAGTGTTCTTTTACCCTAACTTTTACAATACCTCTAACCGTTTAGTCGATATAGCTGAAAACCGCCAAAAAGCGGTCAAAATACCGCCAACACAGCACCTATCTCAACCAAAAGTTTCGTGTCGCATCCTTGTCACATTTCACAGCTACATACCAAATTTCAAGTCTCTA
>NW_007378116.1:64208-139137 GCF_000475195.1 Diaphorina citri
TACAGTGGAACCTCGATAAGAAATAATTCAAGGGAAAAGACCAAAGTTATTTCTTATCGAGGTTTATTTACTATCGAGTTTTATTTCTTATCGAGGGGTTTGCCTAAAAAATTATTTACTATCGAGGTTTTCTAGACACAAATAAGGAACAGAACACCTCTAAAGAGATACATTACTAAATTAAAATAGAGATCATTTTCTTTTTTATTAAAAAAAAAAAGATATTATGTACATATATTATTATGTCATATGTAATAGAACAGCGAGATACATACATAGGTACTCGTATAGATTGTAATGTGGTTAGATTTCGGCATACACACTACTCCATCATAGCAAAATAATCGTTTATTTTTGTTTGTTTCATAGAGTTCTGTTCAACAAATGCACGAATGGTATCAATGGAAGATCTAAGTTGCACGATTAGAACAAAATCATTTTCTTTTTTCAAAAAGTTATTTCTTACAGAGGGCGAGGCGACAAAACTTATTTCTTATAGAGGTGAAATTCCTGAGCCCCGAGAAAAAATGTTATTTCTTATCTATAGTTTTCTTTTATTTACTATCAAGGTTTCCTATTCTCATCGGAAGGGAACACGCAATTTCTATTTACTATCGAGTTTTATTTCTTATCGAGTTATCTCTTATCGAGGTTCCACTGTATTTATGTCCGATATATGTTATTTAAGTACTATTTCGAGATATATATCTTTTATTCCTCTTTCCTTTCTATCTCTCCGAAACTTGTCTGCCTCTTTCTCTTAAAATCACCTTTGACACTTTCTCAAGTTTTCTCCACCCCCTCGTAAGCAGCAAATGTCTTCCTGAGGTCTCGTTATTCGAAGTTTCGAACCGAGAAAAGTGCCACGACGTCGAGATCTTGTTATAATATTGTCTCTCATTATTTAAACATGGCGTGCGGTTCCTATTTCAACATTTTCCACGACACAAGAGATGACTTCACCTTTTTTTTCGGGACAGAGTGACATCCTTGTGATGTGTCATGATTGGGAGGGAAGGGAGAGACACACCAAGAGAGGAGGGAGAGAAAGAGAGAGAAAGAAAGATGGATAAGAAGAAAAAGAGAAATTCAACATGAATTAATAGATATACCAAAATTGCAGCTGACTTTCTGAGGATTTTTCTATTGTGTAGGTGAGTATGTAGGTACGTTTAAATCAATGCTAAATACTTACTTCAATCTCCAATGCTGATGATCATAGTAAAGTTGTGCAGAATACGTGAATAAAGGATACCTACAGGTAACAATATTTTGGAACCAAATCAGCTATGCTTCTAATGAGGACAGACAGGTTGGTCATGTCATGTTGTATACTTATTAGTGGTTTCACCAGAACTTACTTTCTCCAATACTGGATTATTTCTGAGGAAGTAAATTTTAATGTTGTCCTTTGACGAAGGTATCTACTACAGAATTCTCTAAGTTTTTTTGGGGATATGATGTGCTGTATTCATAGCACCTACACACCTCTAACGTAACGTATATTTTGAAAGGAAACTGTTGTGGTTTTATGCCGAATCAATCAATTAGTTAGCGTGTATTTAGAATTACGATATGATGTGCTGTATTCATAGCACCTGCACACCTCTAACGTAACGTATATTTTGAAAGGAAACTGTTGTGGTTTTATGCCGAATCAATCAATTAGTTAGCGTGTATTTAGAATTACTATGTATGGTGAGTGGATAATGGTTTAAACAGATTCCCCTTGCGTAATCTGTTTCTTCAAGTCATATAGCATAAGGGGACCAGATTTAGCGTTCAAAGTCTAAAATGATTATGAAAATTCTACGAAAGATTATCTATAAATGAACAAAGCAATTCGAGTGACATATCATGTAATCGACATTTTAGAAACTCAATTAAATCCTAAGTTTCGAGCCCAGAATGTACTTGCGTCAGATCTAAATAATATGGGCGAAATCACCATTTGGAGTTCCCTATTCAACCGTATTATGAGCTTCACATCGTGGACAATCCAATATTTACAATCTCAAAAGTTTCACTGGACAAACACGCTATTAATAACAAAACTAATAACAGATCTCAAAACAAACAATGATAGAGTACCAGATACGTGTTCTAGACACAAACATGTAAATGGAGACCCTATTTGTGAAGATATTGGGTACAAATTGATGAAAGCGAAGCTCCAAGAATCCAAGTCATTTGATATGCCCCTCATACTGGTTACCCCACACATGATGACAGGGGGCAGTGTGGTTTCAAGGAGAACTATATTGATAGGATGCTGCGGTTTTCTGTCACTTCTCCAAATCTGTGAAGTCCTCTGGGTTTTGCGTTAACCCCCTGTCCTTGTCTTTCTCATTCTAGTCCATCTTCATTACAATAATTATCGTTCGAAAGTCATCGGTTAAGGTAATTCTCTCTCTCTCTCTCTCTCATCATAACCGTCATTGATATCCATTATTCATCTGGTGATGTATTATTTATTTTGTGCTCCTATGTGAACATACAAACACTTTAAACCAAGACGTTCAAGATAATGTTCGAAATTTACATTACTTGAGAAATCATTATTGAAATAAGCAATCTACTGACACAATATGCCTTATAAATGTCCGTTTATGAGTAGAAAAAAATATATGGATGAAGGGATGTATAGGGTGATGTAGGTGTTTATAAAAGTAAAACAATCAATGAGAATGAAATGAAAATAACAAGCTCATCTATTTATTAAAAAAATTACAGGCCATAGAAATATTAGTAAGTGAAACACCCACTATAAACGTCTCCCCCTTCGATACAAAAGAGATTACGGAATCTTTAATCTAGACACACTTTAATCCATTAAAAAACTTACAGGCCATAGACATATTAGTAAGTGAAACACCCACTATAAACGTCTCCCCCTTCGATACAAAAGAGATTACGGAATCTTTAATCTAGACACACTTTAATCCCTTTTCTATAATTTGTTCGTTTCTCAAAGAAGATTTGGGCGTCTACAAATCACTTAATGATTTATGTTACTTTTTGTACAACACCAAGAATCGAATTCAGCATACAATTTCAAAATAGGAGAATGATGGAACAATTAACTAATTACTTGCCTTCAGTGTTTTTTGTACAACACCAAGAATCGAATTCAGCATACAATTTCAAAATAGGAGAATGATGGAACAATTAACTAATTACTTGCCTTCAGTGCTTGATTTTGCTTTCGTACTATAAAAAAACTCCTCCATAAGTTCCTATCATGATGTAATGGGTAATGAGATCATACCCAAAGTGGGTAATTACGAGAAAGATTCTGCCTACCAAGTCAAAATGTGCAAAGGATATCCAATTATTCACATCAGGATTTTATGGGAGAGCTAACTTTATACCTTACCCACCTAGATGCATAGGTACTCGTACCTATACAATAGACTTAACAAAAATAATAGTTAGATAGGCAGATATAATACTCTTACCTATACAAACAAGGTGAGATCGACGAAAGAATTTTAGGAAGAATCCACAAAAGACTGAAATCCAAAACCCTAATCAAATGAGTGACTCGAAGGCTGGAGGATTATCATTTCTGTGATTTGTTGATATTCCCATAAGAACGCTAGACCTTAGGATTTCATAATTATTTAGACTTAAGGAAAGAAGATTACGTACGGATCAGAGAATTAAATTCAGAACTTAAAGGGCCCTGGTGAAGTGGTCATTGTGTCTCAAGTCTTTGACTGAGGAAGTTATCAAATTTTATCATCTCAATATTTTCTCAGCTCCATGAACTCGCGATTATAAAGGGCCCTGGGATTTTGACTCCGAATCTTTTATTTTGATTTATCGTGAATCAAGGATACAGGTAACAATATTTTGGAACCAAATCAGCTATGCTTCTAATGAGGTTAGACAGGTTGGTCATATCATGTTGTATACTTATTAGTGGTTTCACCAGAACTTACTTTCTCCAATACTGGATTATTTCTGAGGAAGTAAATTTTAATGTTGTCCAGTGAATAAAGGATACCTAAACGTAACAATATTTTGGAACCACATCAGCTATGCTTCTAATGAGGACAGACAGGTTGGTCATATCATGTTGTACTTATTAGTGGTTTCACCAGAACTTATTTTCTCCAATAGTGGATTATTTCTGAGGAAGTAAATTTTAATGTTGTCCTTTGACGAAGGTAGAAGGTATACCTACTACAGAATTCTCTAAGTGTTTTTTGGTGATATGATGTGCTGTATTCATAGCACCTGCACACCTCTAACGTAACGTATATTTTGAAAGGAAACTGTTGTGGTCTTATGCCGAATCAACCAATTAGCGTGTATTTAGAATTACTACGAGTATGTATGGTGAGTGGATAATGGTTTAAACAGATTCCCCTTGCGTAATCTGTTTCTTCAAGTCATATAGCATAAGGGGACCAGATTTAGCGTTCAAAGACTAAAATGATTATGAAAATTCTACGAAAGATTATTTATCTATGAATGAACAAGGAAGGCAATTCACGTGACACATCATGTAATCGACATTTTAGAAACTCAATTAAATCCTAAGTTTCGAGCCCAGAATGTACTTGCGTCAGATCTACAATCATAATATGGGCGAAATCACCATTTGGAGTTCCCTATTCAACCGTATTGTGAGCTTCACATCGTGGACAATCCAATATTTACAATCTCAAAAGTTTCACTGGACAAACACGCTATTAATAACAAAACTAATAACAGATCGTTATTATGATATGAAACGACGAAACAAGAAAACTTATTGCTCAATTTGTATATTATCGGTGGGGAATATGTAACGAAAATTTCCTGCTTCAACTCAAAACGCGAATGGCAACACATTTCTCCCTGATAAAAAGCACTTGCTTGAGATTGGAAAATATGTTTGATCCTCATAAATCTTCCCCCGGCTTTCTGTTCCACGTTCCATGAGAGCGAAATTTTCCTTTCCAGGTTCAATGAGCAAGTTCACAATACATTGGGTAAGGAATACGAGGAAAATATCATCTTTCCAGGTTCAATGAGCAAGTTCACCATACATTGGGTAAGGAATACGAGGAAAATATCAAAACAAAAAACACACATGAGAGTGAGGCAGAGACAGACTGGAAAACCTTCTGTCTTATACTTGTTTTTTAAAATACGTAAAAACACACATGAGGGTGAGGCAGAGACAGACTGGAAAACCTTCTGTCTTATACTTGTTTTTTAAAATACACATTTGGGAAAATTCTGGAGAGAGGCTTAAAACCCTTTCGAACAAAGCACAGTGCTCTTGAAATAATTTTGAAAATCTCGCCGTGTGTATTTATATCATTTGAAGTTTCTCTAATGAGCATTGTTCTATAAGTACCCAACTTGTGTAATTAGCTTGTAATTTTCAAACCGTTGGAAACTTTCCGAGAGCTTTTCGGTAAAAGTTCCGTCGTGTTTCTTTCAGGAAAAACACACTCGTTTGCGGAACCGTATACATGTTGTGAATATTGATGGCTCTGGTTTGCAGAAATTCCGAGTATGTTTTGAAGTTTGGAAATAACTATAACTATCCAATGTTATTGTACAGGAGCGTCTTTAACAGGAAGGGGAGAGCAAAAACTTCTTCAGAGAAAGTGTATTCTAGAAACTTGTTGGAACCAACTTTTCTCCAATATAATTTCATTAGTGAGCAATACCTAGGGAATGTTATTTAAACCAAATTAAAGTAAAGGTACGAGTTATGTGGTTATAACTTATTGGTTGGCATTTCAGAACTGAAAGAATCCTAGGGAATGTTATTTAAACCAAATTAAAGTAAAGGTACGAGTTATGTGGTTATAACTTATTGGTTGGCATTTCAGAACTGAAAGAACAAATGGATGTCATAAGACATAGTGCATAGTGGTCATTGTGTCTCAAGTCTTTGACTGAGGAAGTTATCAAATTTTATCATCTCAATATTTTCTCAGCATCATGAACTCGCAATTATTCAAGGATGCAATCAATCTTCTTTCAATTTACTGTTCTGCAGAAAACAACAATAACCATCATAAGGAAAATCTCACATAACATCCATATGGAAATTGTAAAGGGAAAGCAGCAATCTGTTTCTCGCGATTATGCACGGATGCAATCAATCTTCTTTCAATTTACCGTTCTGCAGAAAACAACAATAACCATCATAAGGAAAATCTCACATAACATCCATATGGAAATTGTAAAGGGAAAGCAGCAATCTGTTTTAAAGGTTTTAAGACTATACCTATGTACTCGTATTATAATATCAAGTGGGAAATATGGTAAGGGTATTATGTTTTTTGTTTTGTGTGTGGTACTTCTGGAAGTATGATAATAATACTTATCAGAACTGAATTCAGGTTTGGTCCCTTTGGTAAAGTCGTTAGCCTTTTGGTGTCGAAGGAGAGACGACTGGAGAAGTAGATAGATCCCTCTATAGCCTTTGGGACATCAAGGATAAAGACCCCGAGACGCATTCCACGATGGCAAGGAAATCAATAGTGGTCCGCCAATTCTAAAAGGTTAAGAACCCCTGCTTTAAACGATCTAAATCCGAAATTCGTTCTCCATCCATACTTAAGTACAAATGATTTGAGTTTACAGTCGGAAATCGGTAAATAGTCCAGTGAATAATATTAATGAAAAAAAGTAAAAATATTTATACTGACAGCAATAAACAAGTTGCAGTAAGCAGGATTGTTTATTCTGCCCGGATGTGATTGATAACTAAGTTCTTTTGCACCAGCAGTCAAAAGCCTCTTGCCTAACAATTTCATAGATAACACACAGGTCATCTCAGGAAAGTGGTACTCCATAGGGAAATATCACAAAGTGCAAGTGATGTAATAAATCAGAAAGGTCTCGAGGAAGTTCAACATGGTCAAGCTCTCATGTTGAATATTTGGTAAAGTCGTTAGCCTTTTGGTGTCGAAGGCGAGACGACTGGAGAAGTAGATAGATCCCTCTATAGCCTTTGGGACATCAAGGATAAAGACCCCGAGACGCATTCCACGATGGCAAGGACTTTGGTAAAGTCGTTAGCCTTTTGGTGTCGAAGGCGAGACGGCTGGGGAAGTAGATAGATCCCTCTATAGCCTTTGGGACATCAAGGATAAAGACCCCGAGACGCATTCCACGATGGCAAGGAAAGAGAGACTAGCACGAGTACAGAAACTACATGAAACAGCAGAAATCAATCCGTCTAATATATCTTACTTGTTCTGAGAAGAAAATACAAGGAAAACCTTGTTGTTCAGTGAACATTTTAAGTTCCTTGTCTGACTTTAATCTGAATGGAAACCCTATTTGTGAAGATATTGGGTACAAATTGATGAAAGCGAAGCTCCAAGAATCCAAGTCATTTGATATGCCCCTCATACTGGTTACCCCACACATGATGACAGGGGGCAGTGTGGTTTCAAGGAGAACTATATTGATAGGATGCTGCGGTTTTCTGTCACTTCTCCAAATCTGTGAAGTCCTCTGGGTTTTGCGTTAACCCCCTGTCCTTGTCTTTCTCATTCTAGTCCATCTTCATTACAATAATTATCGTTCGAAAGTCATCGGTTAAGGTAATTCTCTCTCTCTCTCTCTCTCATCATAACCGTCATTGATATCCATTATTCATCTGGTGATGTATTATTTATTTTGTGCTCCTATGTGAACATACAAACACTTTAAACCAAGACGTTCAAAAATTATGGATGAATTTTGCTGAGAAATGTGTTGTGTTTGAGACTTGTTCGTAAGTTTGTGATATGTACATGGTTTAGTGTTCATCAACTTTCCACAGAAACATTTCTGAATAAATGTTTTCTATAGTTAGGCGACGCGACACTATTCTTGTAGGAGTTTGTGATATGTACCTACATGGTTTAGTGTTCATCAACTTTCCACAGAAACATTTCTGAATAAATGTTTTCTATAGTTAGGCGACGCGACACTATTCTTGTAGAGCAATGACAAGAAGAATGAAGTTTTCCCTTAACAGATACAACCAGAGAGAAAATCTGTGCTGTCTCCTAAGTAGCACTCCCGTATTTTAACAAGAAGAAAAATAAAATGTAATACGATTTAAAAGTCAAATAAGAAGAAGAATGAAGAGAAAATCTGTGCTGTCTCCTAAGTAGCACTCCCGTATTTTAACAAGAAGAAAAATAAAATGTAATACGATTTAAAAGTCAAATAAAAAAAGTTAAAGAAAAAGAAAACAAAAGGAAAAGAGAAGAGGGGATGAAGGACCAGAAGACAATTCCTTTTTTTCTACTGACTAGAGAAAAACGATGAGGCGGGAAAGAAAAGAAGAAAGGAAGGGAGTAGAGACAGAAAAAGAAAAGAATTATTCTGAAATTTCAATAATTTTGAATAAAATCTGTGTTCAAGGGGAAGGAAAAAATTCAAGTCAAAACTTTTTATGCTAACAATGTAGCAATAGCAACGTTCTTTATAATGAGAGCTAAAATTCAATGAGGTGGTAGCGATAGAGAGCTCAATGAGGTGCTAGACAGTAAGGAGGAGGGGAGAGGAGCTATCAATGACACTTACTCCAAAACAGTCGCGGGGCTCCATTTAAAATGTACCATGACCGATCAGAATAAACTGGTAAAAATAAAGAAAACACTAAATCCTCGGAGAGGAAATCCAAGGAATATCAAACAGTATCCAAAACTATTTAAGGATAAAACAAACACATCCAATAAGAACCGTCATCGTCAGTATACAAAACTCAAGACGTCGGCTACTCGGCATAGCTACCGCTCGACCTAACTGTTTGTCTTCAGATGTCATCGTCACAGCAAATCAATTTAGTTCATTATGACTCGGACCTCTACAATGTCCACTGAATAGTATGTCTCTGGCCACTGTGTCATCATGGAACCAGTCAACCAGGAAGCAATTAAAAAAAAACAAACACATCTTATAACCGTCATCGTCAATATACAAAACTTCTCAAGACGTCGGCAACTCGGCATTGCTACCGCTCGACCTAACTGTTTGTCTTCAGATGTCATCGTCACAGCAAATCAATTTAGTTGACTCGGACCTCTACAATGTCCACTGAATAGTATGTCTCTAGCCACTGTGTCATCATGGAATCAGTCAACCAGGAAGCAATTAAAAAAAATAAACTGATAACAACAGAGACAATATCATGTACCTAAATCCTCAGAGAGGAAATCCAAGGAATAGCAGACAGTATCCAAAACTATTTGAGGATAAAACAAACACATCTTATAACCGTCATCGTCAGTATACAAAACTCAAGACGTCGGTTACTCGGCATAGCTACTGCTCGACCTAACTGTTTGTCTTCAGATGTCATCGTCACAGCAAATCAATTTAGTTCATTATGACTCGGACCTCTACAATGTCCACTGAATAGTATGTCTCTAGCCACTGTCTTCTTTTTTCTTTTTTTTTCATCAGCCTCGTTAGCTTGGTTGGTAACGAGTCTGCTTTTTAAGCGCTAGGCCGCGGGTTCAACCAGGAAGCAATTAAAAACAAGTACTGTTAATGGTACACAAAATAATGGACCGCTGGAAAAACCTCTCTGTCCGCACTGTTTGTTTGAAGAAACTTGGCTATTTGAATGAATTATATTCATTGCAGTGGAACGATCTTGCTCTTGAGATCATGGTCCAGTCTCCAGATACAAGATCACTAGATGTTGGTCAAATCATGAACTATTTCTGGTGAAGCTGAGAGCCTATTCACAATAAAATTACCGTGTGTCTCCTTTGCAATTCTTTCTCATTTCTAATCAATTTTCTTACACCAGCTGAATGAAGTATATTCATTGCAGTGGAACGATCTTGACCATGGTCCAGTCTCCAGATACAAGATCACTAGATGTTGGTCAAATCATGAACTATTTCTGGTGAAGCTGAGAGCCTATTCACAATAAACGAATTATATTCATTGCAGTGGAACGATCTTGCTCTTGAGACCATGGTCCAGTCTCAAGTGACAAGATCACTAGATGTTGGTCAAATCATGAACTATTTGTGGTGAAGCTGAGAGCCTTTTCACAATAAAATTACCGTGTGTCTCCTTTGCAATTCTTTCTCATTTCTAATCAATTTTCTTACACCAGTAATGTCGCCACTGGTCGGTACTCACTCTAAGTAGGCAAAGAGCAAGATCATCATCAACTTCATCAAGATACTGCACCCCAAATTCCAGGCAGGAATATGCAAAGGAGGTTGCTAATAGATAGTAGGAGATGTACCAGTATTTTTACATACAAGATCCTCCCTAAACCCCCGTTCCAGCATTATAAAGTCATAGACGACAGATCAGTTTCAACTCTTTACTGTTCGTTTTGTCGTCGATTTCAAAGAAGAACAGGAGAGACAGCATAGACATGAACGAATAGCGAATACAAAGCAGGAAAGTTTTGTCACACTACAAAGAATATTTTCTATTCACCGAGTGAAAGGATAGCAAAGAGGAAACTTTAACATTTCGCAGGGGAGGCACTCAAAGATAACATAAAAACACATGAAACAATAATGAAACAAGAACTAAAACTTCTTGCGAACTGAACTTTAAAGGTAAGTTAACAACTTTAGCAAAGTAATTAAATACAACTTTTCTAAAGATATCCCTAGCTTTTCGAAATTTATGTTCTAACGGTTTTGCTTTCAAAGGAAAACAAATGTGCAGGTTTTAATTACATACAGGGTGAAAATTACAAAGAAACAATAAGTTCCTACATACAAGGAACTTATTGTTATGTAGGTACATTACATACTTTGTCAGAATCGTCAATGTCTGAAAACCATTTCTAAGTCGGTAACTGTGACTTTGACACCACCAAAACAACATACGAGGATGAAAGACTCCAATTTTCACATCAATGTCTGAAAACCATTTCTAAGTCGGTAACTGTGACTTTGACACCACCAAAACAACATACGAGGATGAAAGACTCCAATTTTCACGTACCTGCGACTTTGACACCACCAAAACAACATACGAGGATGAAAGACTCCAATTTTCACTTGAGATGGTTAGGATCGTAGATTCAAAGGCAGTGCAATAGTCCTAAATGAAAATGGACGCGGCACACAAGGGATCAGGAAGAGACCGCCTTAATATAATAATAATAGGATCGTAGATAATTTTCTTCAACTCATTTCCAGCACTTGATTTCCTAACAGGTTGTCTCCGGCTGAATTCGGTATAAGGTAAACAGAGAACACAAAATACAGACATTGAAACAATTTTCGGCAAACACAAACACATAGTTTGAGGCTATCAATTTTCACTTGAGATGGTTAGGATCGTAGATAATTTTCTTCAACTCATTTCCAGCACTTGATTTCCTAACAGGTTGTCTCCTGCTGAATTCGGTATAAGGTAAACAGAGAACACAAAATACAGACATTGAAACAATTTTCGGCAAACACAAACACATAGTTTGAGGCTATTCATTTCAAGAGGAAGATTCCTGAGTGTTTCAAAGTAAAGGAAAACACCTTCTGGTCTTGGAGAAGGGAGAGACGTGTCAAAATGAAGTAATTAATCATGCAAACTACAATTTTAACACAAGTGGATTAGACTTGTCACCTATACTATTTATCTTCCGGAGAATGGTTTCCTCATCACGTGCCGAGGAAATCTTAAGGTAAATCATCTGTTGGGATTAGGACACTTTGACTCCGGTGATTTAGTAGTTCCACTAGATACTCGCAGATTGTTGCTCCATTGGATAAACGAGACCTTAAATTATATCCAAATAAAGCAGGATTTAATTGAATTAATATTGTAATACTTGTAATATTGCTTGATACTTAATCAATTTACACAAATTTCTTGTGTATATAAGTACCCCAAAAAAACACTTCGTGTTAAAAAATTAACGTCAAGAGTTACCCTCCACAAAAAAGTACTGATATAAAAAAAAGACGTCATCGCAGATTGTTGCTCCATTGGATAAAATTATATCCAAATAAAGCAGGATTTAATTGAATTAATATTGTAATACTTGTAATATTGGTAATTGTTCTAGATTTAAAACTGAACAAATAAAAGACTTAAGAGAAAAACAGTCCAATCTTACCTTCCCCTTCCAAAACATTTAGATTGGAAAACAACTGTTCATATCCTCGTTATTATTGTGGGAAGAACATTTCGTGTCTGATATCTTCAAAAAACCATACATAAAACAAAAGAGCTAAAATACAACACCTAATGTTGAACAAACTGAAAACAAATGTATCTTCAATTCATATTTAGCTGAGGTAAAAATCGGTGGAATGGCTTACAAATGGTCAAAACTAAAATCTTGCTTTTCCGCCAAAGCTATTTACGCAAAAGTTCAGTACAGGCATCCTTTGATAGCGTCTGTCCTGGGCCTCTATAAATGATGGGCTCAGGTCACCTTAACCCCTAAAATCCGTTGTAAACGATTTTTAGGGCATCCATTTTTTCCTGACACGCCACTATTTCAACTTTTCAGCATACATATACTACATTTTCATAGATACATTACTTAGCGGCAATGATAATGGCCTCAGATTATCACTACATTTTCATAGATACATTACTTAGCGGCAATGATAATGGCCTCAGTGCTTTGCACTCACTCGTTCCAGCCCAGTGCACTTACTCAAGACATGCTGGTTTCATTATTTTCACCTCATAGGCATAGGAAATACACGCATAGAAAACAGGTACCCCGGGTTGAATAATTCATTCTTATTAGAAGTATCTGGGCTAGGGGACACCCGAATCATTCACCTCATAGGAAATACACGCATAGAAAACAGGTACCCCGGGTTGAATAATTCATTCTTATTAGAAGTACCTGGGCTAGGGGACACCCGAATCGGTCAGGTTTGCTGTATAAGAATTTGCCAAAATAGAGAATCTTCTGTGTACTGGTGTTGTTAACCAAGCCTTGCACTTGATGGTAGATCTACAATTACACCATGGTACCTACATATACGTAGGATGAATGAAAAATGTATAGGTACGTCTGTACTTAGGCTTCTGCAAAATCATTCCACAGAGTAGAGAGAGGAAGGGGAGGGGTTTCGAGAGACAGAGGGGAGAACTCATATTATTGAAAGCTATGCCCTAACATGTAACATGTGGGTATACCTAATGTACAAAAAAATGCAATTTTTCCAGGTAGCTGATACACCAACATCCAAATATTTTTTTGGTCGTATCATAAAATACACAGGTACGTAGGATGAATGAAAAATGTATAGGTACGTCTGTACCTACTTAGGCTTCTGCAAAATCATTCCACAGAGTAGAGAGAGGAAGGGGAGGGGTTTCGAGAGACAGAGGGGAGAACTCATATTATTGAAAGCTATGCCCTAACATGTAACATGTGGGTATACCTAATGTACAAAAAAATGCAATTTTTCCAGGTAGCTGATACACCAACATCCAAATATTTTTTTGGTCGTATCATAAAATACACATAATCATTTATTATCTACTACTACAAGTCGGTATTCATTTGATGGAAAAATAATGATGAAATATGATCCCTTTTCGCATAAAACAGGAAACATATCATTGAACAGAACTCTATGAAACAAACAAAAATAAACGATTATTTTGCTATGATGGAGTAGTGTGTATGCCGAAATCTAACCACATTACAATCTATACGAGTACCTATGTATGTATCTCGCTGTTCTATTACATATGACATAATAATATATGTACATAATATCTTTTTTTTTTAAATAAAAAAGAAAATGATCTCTATTTTAATTTAGTAATGTATCTCTTTAGAGGTGTTCTGTTCCTTATTTGTGTCTAGAAAACCTCGATAGTAAATAATTTTTTAGGCAAACCCCTCGATAAGAAATAAAACTCGATAGTAAATAAACCTCGATAAGAAATAACTTTGGTCTTTTCCCTTGAATTATTTCTTATCGAGGTTCCACTGTAACTCGGCATAGCTACCGCTCGACCTAACTGTTTGTCTTCAGATGTCATCGTCACAGCAAATCAATTTAGTTCATTATGACTCGGACCTCTACAATGTCCACTGAATAGTATGTCTCTAGCCACTGTGTCATCATGGAATCAGTCAACCAGGAAGCAATTAAAAACAAGTACTGTTAATGGTACACAAAATAATGGACCGCTGGAAAAACCTCTCTGTCCGCACTGTTTGTTTGAAGAAACTTGGCTATTTGAATGAATTATATTCATTGCAGTGGAACGATCTTGCTCTTGAGATCATGGTCCAGTCTCCAGATACAAGATCACTAGATGTTGGTCAAATCATGAACTATTTCTGGTGAAGCTGAGAGCCTATTCACAATAAAATTACCGTGTGTCTCCTTTGCAATTCTTTCTCATTTCTAATCAATTTTCTTACACCAGTAATGTCGCCACTGGTCGGTACTCACTCTAAGTAGGCAAAGAGCAAGATCATCATCAACTTCATCAAGATACTGCACCCCAAATTCCAGGCAGGAATATGCAAAGGAGGTTGCTAATAGATAGTAGGAGATGTACCAGTATTTTTACATACAAGATCCTCCCTAAACCCCCGTTCCAGCATTATAAAGTCATAGACGACAGATCAGTTTCAACTCTTTACTGTTCGTTTTGTCGTCGATTTCAAAGAAGAACAGGAGAGACAGCATAGACATGAACGAATAGCGAATACAAAGCAGGAAAGTTTTGTCACACTACAAAGAATATTTTCTATTCACCGAGTGAAAGGATAGCAAAGAGGAAACTTTAACATTTCGCAGGGGAGGCCCGTGAAAACTTGAACTATTTACATAATATGATTATTTTACACAATAGAACACTATCATCTTGAGTTACTAGACCAAGAAATTCAACTCGTATGCTGGGATAACTTTTCCTTTGAACATAACGTGTGAGTAGGGACAAATAAATTGTACGTGGGTAATTTAGTTTAACCTAGAAGTTGCATGAATAATTCGTCATAGAGTCATAGAATATGCCTTAATCGTCACTTTCTCACCTCACAAGGGGAAACATCCTAGAAAATTGTGTATGCTGGGATAACTTTTCCTTTGAACATAACGCGTGGGTAGGGACAAATAAATTGTACGTGGTAATTTAGTTTATTAACCTAGGAGTTGCATGAATAATTCGTCATAGAGTCATAGAATATGCCTTAATCGTCACTTTCTCACCTCACAAGGGGAAACATCCTAGAAAATTGATTACTAAATACACAAGTATATGTACTTTTACACATACATAAATGTCAAACTATGTACAACTCAAAAATAATGTAATTAAAAGAGCCACCACTTTCGATGGCTGTAACTTTAAAATTTCTCTTTTTTTTAAACTGCTTCTATTTTTTCAAGTTTGCTGCAATTTTTTAATTTTTCCTCCTATTCGTTACTCTCCCTTTCTTTCATTAACGAACTTTTGTTTCACTTCTCCAATACATAATTAGACTTTGTACAGTGGAACCTCGATAAGAGATAACTCGATAAGAAATAAAACTCGATAGTAAATAGAAATTGCGTGTTCCCTTCCGATGAGAATAGGAAACCTTGATAGTAAATAAAAGAAAACTATAGATAAGAAATAACATTTTTTCTCGGGGCTCAGGAATTTCACCTCTATAAGAAATAAGTTTTGTCGCCTCGCCCTCTGTAAGAAATAACTTTTTGAAAAAAGAAAATGATTTTGTTCTAATCGTGCAACTTAGATCTTCCATTGATACCATTCGTGCATTTGTTGAACAGAACTCTATGAAACAAACAAAAATAAACGATTATTTTGCTATGATGGAGTAGTGTGTATGCCGAAATCTAACCACATTACAATCTATACGAGTACCTATGTATGTATCTCGCTGTTCTATTACATATGACATAATAATATATGTACATAATATCTTTTTTTTTTTAATAAAAAAGAAAATGATCTCTATTTTAATTTAGTAATGTATCTCTTTAGAGGTGTTCTGTTCCTTATTTGTGTCTAGAAAACCTCGATAGTAAATAATTTTTTAGGCAAACCCCTCGATAAGAAATAAAACTCGATAGTAAATAAACCTCGATAAGAAATAACTTTGGTCTTTTCCCTTGAATTATTTCTTATCGAGGTTCCACTGTATTGAGATAATGAAAAAGGAAGTTATCTTCGCTTTAGGTCTTCAGTTCCTCATTGTGCACTGTGGAGGGAAAATTTTCTACGAGGTAGGTAACTACTTGTTAATGAGAAATGCTGTACTTATAATCGTCTTTACTCCTTACAGTACTTAGTACTTACCTATTCTGAGAACTTCTAAATAATTGTTCCTACTTTTACACATACATAAATGTCAAACTATGTACAACTCAAAAATAATGTAATTAAAAGAGCCACCACTTTCGATGGCTGTAACTTTAAAATTTCTCTTTTTTTTAAACTGCTTCTATTTTTTCAAGTTTGCTGCAATTTTTTAATTTTTCCTCCTATTCGTTACTCTCCCTTTCTTTCATTAACGAACTTTTGTTTCACTTCTCCAATACATAATTAGACTTTGTACAGTGGAACCTCGATAAGAGATAACTCGATAAGAAATAAAACTCGATAGTAAATAGAAATTGCGTGTTCCCTTCCGATGAGAATAATGCATTCGACCTTTAAACGAGTGTAATGAGGGAGTCAGTCCTGTTTTATCTCATCCCTTCCTCCTCCAGGATCATAGGATATAAAGATGTACCTACACTACCTACCCTTGAGTAATTTTACACGAGGTAATGTCCTAAATTCTACACTCTAGCATTTCCTCAATGATGATTGATATGCATTCGACCTTTAAACGAGTGTAATGAGGGAGTCAGTCCTGTTTTATCTCATCCCTTCCTCCTCCAGGATCATAGGATATAACTCCGGGCCTGCTTGTACATTCTATTTTAGGATGGTAATGAAGTTTAAATTATTTCTCCCAAGGGATGTAAAGCATGTACCTACTAACAATGAAGTCTTGATATAAAGGTCAATGAGAGGTGTATTGTGGAAAAGTTTAAGCAAGCTCACTGATTGGCTCAGAGTTGGGATCATAAATAAGCGAGGAATCAGCACTCAACTGAGTATGAACACATGGTATTATACTAGTGTCACTAGTCTAGTGACTTGGGGTTATTGGGTTAAAAACATACAGAAATTATTAGATTTGCCAAATTGCAGACCCATACTCATTAAAAAGTGCAAAGTGGTGCCAAAATTAACATCAATGCGCCCGCCCTGGAACAAATAGATGAATGGCAAAGTGCAAATCATAGCAAGCATGCAATGACACAATACCCTTTTACCTCTACTTAACTCCACCAACCAAGGGCAACGCATGGAAAGAAAGAGAAAAGCACTACTCCTTTCTGTGGTTGAGTTTCTTTTGCCATAAAAAGAAGTTCCAAAGTATAATTATAGAAACTAACATAAATGTTATGAATTACCCGAGTATTGAAGTCATAATTAAGGAAAAGTATAAAAATAGTAGTCGCAGCATAATTGAAATAATTATAAGTATGTCGCAAAACTATAAAGACTAATATAAGTAGTAAGAAGTTATGAGGTATACATGAAAGACATAGAGGTACACGGTTGTTGAATTACCACTAGGAAAACGTCCCATGTCACACGCTATCTTATACAGGGGGTGTCCAAAAATTGGATCTCCACGTCCCCCTGTAGAAATGACACTAAAAATGACCAACCATTTCCCGATTTTGAAAATTTGGACCGATTGCAATACTTTTATTACTAGTATAGCTCCGCTATACTGTAGTAATAGAAAGTAAAAAAAAAAAAAATATTTCTATGACGCAGAACTTTTTATGCATCCTATATCATTAAAAGAAGGTAATAATTTATTAGTTTAATTACTAAGTAATAGATAATGAGCCCAACAAAATTATTGTACCCAAGTTTTTCCAAGTCACCGAGCTATGCAGGACATCTATCAGTCATAATTAAATACCTGGGTGGGTGTACTATGGCTAGATATACATAGGTATAAGGAGGACTACATATTATATGTACCTACATACCTACAATAAATTAGATATTACTAATTTTTATTATTACTCCTTATCATTACTTTTGTGTCACTGGAAATTACTATCAGTGACGTGGGAAGAACATTTCGTGTCTGATATCTTCAAGAAACCATACATAAAATAAAAGAGCTAAAATTCAACACCTACTTAATGTTGAATAAACTGAAAACAAATGTATCAAAGTTCAATTCATATTTAGCTGAGGTAAAAATCGGTGGAATGACTTACAAATGGTCAAAACTCAAATCTTGCTTTTCCGCCAAAGCTATTTACGCAAAAGTTCAGTAGGCAACCTTTGATAGCGTCTGTCCTGGGCCTCTATAAATGATGGGCTCAGGTCACCTTAACCCCTAAAATCCGTTGGAAACGATTTTTAGGTCATCCACTTTTTCCTGACACGCCACTATTTCAACTTTTCAGCATACATATAATTATCACTAAAAAAAAATATTTCTATGACGCAGAACTTTTTATGCATCCTATATCATTAAAAGAAGGTAATAATTTATTAGTTTAATTACTAAGTAATAGATAATGAGCCCAACAAAATTATTGTACCCAAGTTTTTCCAAGTCACCGAGCTATGCAGGACATCTATCAGTCATAATTAAATACCTGGGTGGGTGTACTATGGCTAGATATACATAGGTATAAGGAGGACTACATATTATATGTACCTACATACCTACAATAAATTAGATATTACTAATTTTTATTATTACTCCTTATCATTACTTTTGTGTCACTGGAAATTACTATCAGTGACGTGGGAAGAACATTTCGTGTCTGATATCTTCAAGAAACCATACATAAAATAAAAGAGCTAAAATTCAACACCTACTTAATGTTGAATAAACTGAAAACAAATGTATCAAAGTTCAATTCATATTTAGCTGAGGTAAAAATCGGTGGAATGACTTACAAATGGTCAAAACTCAAATTTTTGCAATCTAAAAAGCTGAAATATTGCTTCCATCACAAAACACAAAAGAACACTGTATTGGTAAAGGTGTATCGAGCGTGTATACCCGGCCTTGCCGTAATGCTATGCAAATGTATTCAAACGACTTTAATTTTCAAAACTCTCTTATAGTTAATCCCGGCATTTTTCTTCTCATCTAGTTTCAATGTTCTAATCCTCGAGATGTTTATATTCCTATATAGTGGTGTGGAACTTGTAACGCTTAACCCGCAGGAATAATCCATCCCAAGAGTTCTTGAGAAAACTCAGGACTTGACAATTATGTACTTGCTGACTGTGTATAGCTGTATGTGAGGAGATACATATACCTGAAAGATACTGTCGATATGAAGATCACCAACCTTTATTTCAAAAGAGATTCTCAGAAAAAGACCTCTAGGTACATAGGTAAGTACTTATTTTATTTATCTTGATGTATAATATTTGATACAGGTATCTTTCCTCAAAAACTGAAATATACCAAAGTCAAACTACTTTATAAGAAGGGAGATAAAGGTAGTTTAACCTCGATGGGTTAGGTATTTGACCTGTACTCCAAAGTGTCCTGACCCAGACTGCCTAGTCCGCGGGCCCAACCATCCTGAGTTTGACTAAAAGAACAAAATTGTCAAACCTTCATTCGTTCTGGAGTGAACATTGTGCTAGCGTTTAACGCCATATAGGCTACGCCACATATTGCCATAGTGTTGAGCATAAAAATTATGTCGCGCCTTCCCCACTTCTAAATTACCTGCACTGTCCCCCCTCCGGCTGATGGTTCAGTGTGATAATTGTTCTAGATTTAAAACTGAACAAAATAAAGACTTAAGAGAAAAACAGTCCAATCTTACCTTCCCCTTCCAAAACATTTAGATTGAAAAACAACTGTTCATATCCTCGTTATTATGACATGAAACGACGAAACAAGAAAACTTATTGCTCAATTTGTATAGTATCGGTGGGGAATATGTAACGAAAATTTCCTGCTTCAACTCAAAACGCGAATGGCAACACATTTCTCCCTGATAAAAAGCACTTGCTATTCAGTGTGGTAAACATTTTTGTTGTGTCCACAATAGTGTCGTGGTCTGTAGGGACCCTATTTGGTGTCAGAAGTACATATTGTGTACAGCACTTGCTTGAGATTGGAAAATATGTTTGATCCTCATAAATCTTCCCCCGGCTTTCTGTTCCACGTTCCATGAGAGCGAAATTTTCCTTTCCAGGTTCAATGAGCAAGTTCACAATACATTGGGTAAGGAATACGAGGAAAATATCAAAACAAAAAACACACATGAGAGTGAGGCAGAGACAGACTGGAAAACCTTCTGTCTTATACTTGTTTTTTAAAATACACATTTGGGAAAATTCTGGAGAGAGGCTTAAAACATATTGTGTACATAAGTACATTTGGTATCAGAAGTAGATATTCTGGAAATTATGAGGGGGTTGTTGAGTAATGTGAGGGTTTGAACAACAGGTTCCAAACGAGAATAACAACCCCTGAAATTGCAAGGGCAATTTGATTTTCTGAAAATTTCACAAGTAGAAGAGTTTTGTGGAGGCCACTTTAAAAGGAGGAGAAAACTCGGCCATGATTTCAGGAAAATGAAGCCACCTGAACACACTCTGGTATTGTCTGTCCTGAATTCTTCGTTACTCATATTAGGTAGGTATAGGTACCTAGATGGTTTTTTTTTCCTTTTTTTAAGTTGAAAAAGTCAATAAATAAAAAACTACACTATTTCGGCTGTCCCATAAAATCAGACAACCCTGTTTCCCGTTTGCATTTCCTCTGAGCTCCGCCACCTCGTCACTACACGCGACAACAAAAAAATGTTCGAGTGGTGTTATTTTTATTTCGCTGTAAATTCTGTGCAGCCCTTTAAGTTCCTTCGGTTGTCGTCAGTAACTTTTGAATGAGTGATAGTTACAGGAGCACAGGATCACAGAGGAGGACATTGATTGGGTTGGAATGGTCAAAGAGGGTGGGGAAACATGTGATAGACAACGAAGAGGTAAAACTAGTAAAGAAAAGACTGGCAGAACATTAATATTGTAAAGGAAATACGTAGAGAAACTCTCAACTTTTAAGAATAGAAAAGATCAAAACGAGCAATGGGAGGGAGAGAAATAACAAACATGTATGTTGAGATAAAAGTTGACGTCAGTAACTTTTGAATGAGTGATAGTTACAGGAGCACAGGATCACAGAGGAGGACATTGATTGGATTGGAATGGTCAAAGAGGGTGGGGAAACACGTGATAGACAACGAAGAGGTAAAACTAGTAAAGAAAAGACTGGCAGAACATTAATATTGTAAAGGAAATACGTAGAGAAACTCTCAACATTTAAGAATAGAAAAGATCAAAACGAGCAATGGGAGGGAGAGAAATAAAAAACATGTATGTTGAGATAAATACTTGGGGGGGGAAATGGGGGCGGACATGGGAGATCAATTTTTGAAATATCTTTTAGAAGTCAAAGAGCAGAGCACTATTCGTTTGTCCTCCTTTCGCCCCTGTAGAGAAACTCTCAACTTTTAAGAATAGAAAAGATCAAAACGAGCAATGGGAGGGAGAGAAATAACAAACATGTATGTTGAGATAAATACTTTGGGGGGGAATGGGGGTGGACATGGGAGATCAATTTTTGAAATATCTTTTAGAAGTCAAAGAGCAGAGCACTGTTCGTTTGTCCTCCTTTCGCCCCAGGACTGTCATTTGTCATCTAAAGTGTTCTTGTTACGTGACTGCAGTCTACAAAGAACGATCCATCGGACATGGGAGATCAATTTTTGAAATATCTTTTAGAAGTCAAAGAGCAGAGCACTATTCGTTTGTCCTCCTTTCGCCCCAGGACTGTCATTTGTCATCTAAAGTGTTCTTGTTACGTGACTGCAGTCTACAAAGAACGATCCATTACTTTTGGAAAACAAGACTCTGCTATGCAATATATCATAACCTTAGTGCTTCTGCCATTAAGAATGGTTTCAAATTGTTTGTATTGAACTTATACTCAAAAGTCGGGCGGGAAGTATCAGTTGACCTTTCAAAGGGATGCAATTTGAAATGTTCCAGAATGGTGTCGTGGCTTGTGATTCATGAAATGTTGCCTTCAAAACCTCTCATACCTTTATTCACAAGGCTATTGTTTTAGAAATTGTTCATTACCTATAGCTCTTGAAAATGTCTTGTCAGACATTGTGATTGATGCAAACAGTTCACAATGAAGTCCCATAGAAACCCTATTTCTAAGTGGGGTTAATAGTGCACCTTGTTCACTGAACAATAGTACTAGTAATAGGTCATATCTACGATAGAATCCGTATGATTTTGTGGCGCTCACAACAACACTCAACACAAATAAAATCTTACATAGAAAACGCAGGTTCTCGTTTCTCCACAATTTCCATCTCTGAAAAGGTCCCCCGGTATGGAAGATAAATGGAAACCCTGTCAATTGCTTTCATTTTAGCCAGGGAAAAAAATGGAAATGGAATAAGCAACAACACTCAACACTAAATAAAATCTTACACAGAAAACGCAGGTTCTCGTTTCTCCACAATTTCCATCTCTGAAGTATAAATAACACTTCCATATTATTGGCCAGCACCTGAGAGCTATGTCTAACTGATGAGTTCCAATAAGAACGAAACGCGTCTTAGGCTGTTCTCAGGTGTTGGCTAAATTGGTGACCCCGACGTGATCTGAACACGCAACTGACGTGATGGAAATTAGGAAACTTGAGAGCCCTCATCTAAAGGTCCCCCGGTATGGAAGATAAATGGAAACCCTGTCAATTGCTTTCATTTTAGCCAGGGAAAAAAATGGAAATGGAATAAGTTATTAACATTTTTACCTTCCTCGCCCCCCTCCCCCATTTCCTCGTACCTGTGAGGAGACGTACGAAGCTGCAGTGAAAATATACACGCCAGGGGCGGCAAAAAAGGAACTTCTTTGGAAGGGATGAAAATTCCAGAGAAAGGACAGTTTATCAGTGAGCCTTTGCTTCGACTAATACCTACTTTGGGAGGTTTTCACCAATATTTCAGTCTCTAGAAGGCCTGTTAATCTAACAGCCTGTTAAATTCCATTTGATTTGTATGGGCTTAACACTTACTTACTTATCCGTGTCCAAATGAATTCAGCATGTGAGCCTCCAGAATTCTGCAACTTCTACGGCTGCGGGGCTGCACGAATAGAGATCACTTTGAGTGCAGGTTGTTCCGATGTTGTTACATACGAGTAGGTGGGCCTCGTCTTCTATTTCCCCACAGTCACACTTTTCGTCATCTGAGTATCCCCATTTTACAAGATTCTTTTTACAGCGGGACACTCCTACCCTCAGTCTGTTCAGTGTTCTCCACGTGGTGTAAGGTAAGTGGAATCCTGGTGATGATATTAATTTCTTCTTTGCCGGTTATGTTGTCAGTAGTTGATTGCTTCCAGAGTTCCTCTATTCTTTCCTCGGGAGTTTTGGCCAATACTTTTGTTGTTCTTAGGAAACTCTTTCTGGATTTCAGCCGGCGTTGGTAGGGTATGTGTCCATGTAGGGGATGTCGTTCGTCTTGGGCTTAACAGATCTGTTAAGCTAACGGGCTGTTAGGGGCTATAGGTAAAGAAGGTTGGTGAAACCTTCCATTTGTCATTTTTTACTACTCAGGAAATGTCAGAATTGATTATTGGTATACTTGCTCGTATTAGTGCCGCAATGGTACAAGCAAATTTGACATATGCAAATTTTATGTTCATTTTAGGTTTAGTGTACAAAAACCACCTAATGGATCTTCTGGAGTTAAAACCTCTCGTAATAATATTAAATCCTCTTAAAACCTTTCATAGGATGAAAAGATCAAATATGTATGATGCATTTCGATGGTAAAATAATGCATGGAAAAGTAAAACTGACCTCTTCATTCACAACCGATGACTTCGAAATGTTTTGACATCAACCTGCAATATTCAGCCCTTCCTTTGTCCTACCGTGTTCACCCCTGCAAAGTAGAATTCCACTTTATTTTTCATATAAAAAAAAATATAAAAGCGAGAGCCAAAGCCACATTTAAAGTTGAGAGTATTAAAATTAAAGCGTTGGTAATAATAATTATTATTTTGATATAGTGTGCGAAAGAATTTCCTCTGCGCTTTTTTTGGCCGTCACGAAAACAACACGATTTCGACATGTTTGACCTACATTTAAATCTCGGTCAAGATAAAAACTTGTCTACTGGACAAAACATGCAGGTGCAGGAAATTTGCAAAAAGGAATGCTTGAAAGGTTCATTAGCAGGCAAGCAATTCAAACAGAGTCACAAACGGTCACATTTTTCACATGTCGCATTTTTTTTCCCCATTGCGTTAACGGCTTAGGGTGCATTGTTTGCAATCTAAAAAAGCTGAAATATTGCTTCCATCACAGAACACAAAAGAACACTGTATTGGTGAAGGTGTATCGAGCGTGTATACCCGGCCTTGCCGTAATGCTATGCAAATGTATTCAAACGACTGCATTTTTCACATGTCGCATTTTTTTCCCATTGCGTTAACGGCTTAGGGTGCATTGTTTGCAATCTAAAAAAGCTGAAATATTGCTTCCATCACAAAACACAAAAGAACACTGTATTGGTGAAGGTGTATCGAGCGTGTATACCCGGCTTTGCCGTAATGCTATGCAAATGTATTCAAACGACTTTAATTTTCAAAACTCTCTTATAGTTAATCCCGGCATTTTTCTTCTCATCTAGTTTCAATGTTCTAATCCTCGAGATGTTTATATTCCTATATAGTGGTGTGGAACTTGTAACGCTTAACCCGCAGGAATAATCCATCCCAAGAGTTCTTGAGAAAACTCAGGACTTGACAATTATGTACTTGCTGACTGTGTATAGCTGTATGTGAGGAGATACATATACCTGAAAGATACTGTCGATATGAAGATCACCAACCTTTATTTCAAAAGAGATTCTCAGAAAAAGACCTCTAGGTACATAGGTAAGTACTTATTTTATTTATCTTGATGTATAATATTTGATACAGGTATCTTTCCTCAAAAACTGAAATATACCAAAGTCAAACTACTTTATAAGAAGGGAGATAAAGGTAGTTTAACCAATTATCGACCACTTGCTCTAACCTCGAACATATCTAAGGTAATTGAAAAAGTTCTATTATATAGAGTAACCAATTTTATCATAAAACATAACATTGTAAATGATTACCAAAATGGATTTATATGTCAAAGATCTACAGTAAGAGCCATATATCAGGGTATAAATTCTATAATAGAGGGAATAGATAAAAAAGAGAAAACTGTAGGAATCTTTGTAGACTTGTCCAAAGCATTTGACAGGCTTCATTATGGAATATTATATAAGAAATTAGAACGGATAGGAATTAGAAATAATACATTAAAATTATTCAAATCATATTTAACAAACAGGTACCAATGTTTAATGTATAACGATGAAAATAAAAATGATAATATTTTAAACATAAGAAACACAAACAATGTAAGAAACAAGAACAGCAAAACAGATAGGATAAAAACAACAACAAATACAGAGATAAATAACATAGAATATAGATCTGAATGGGCCCAAATCAACAGAGGGGTCCCACAGGGCAGCATAATTGGTCCTATGTTGTTTATTTTGTACACTAATGACCTTCCTGTCTTATTAGAATGCTTATCAGTATATTTTGCAGATGATACATCTATGATAATAAAAGAAAAAACAACAAATACATTAAAAGATAGAATTACAAAGAACATAGATAAAATCATGCACTGGTTTAAAGAAAATAATTTCATTCCTAACATTGATAAAACAGCCCTTATACAATTTACCACAAACAATAGCAAAAGCACAAAAGAACCTTTGAATATAACCTACAACCAACAAACAATTCCAGAAGTAACAAACATAAGATTTCTAGGTGTTCAAGTTGACCAAAAGTTAGACTGGAAAAAGCACATTGAAATATTACAACCTAAAATACATAGTTTTAGATTTGCTCTTAAAGTAATAGCTCAGAATGCAGGCATACAAACTGCGAAAACATCTAATGTCGTAGTTCGTCGGGAAATAAAAGACGACAGAAAGTAGGCACCCAATTCAAGAGTAAAGTTAGGTTTAAGAACGAGAAAGTAAGGGTAGAAGATATATTTTATACTGAATACATGAGGCGGGAAAGACTCAGGATGAGGTCAACTTTGTACAAATCCAGCCATTGGTTGTCATATCAATTTTTTCATACTGAATACATGAGGCGGGAAAGACTCAGGATGAGGTCAACTTTGTACAAATCCAGCCATTGGTTGTCATATCAATTTTTTCAATTACATATTGATGTTGAAAGCACAGAGGCATCCAAGAACGAAAGGAGAGTAATCCCGTACAATAATACGAAAGTAACATCAGATAAATAATAATAGATTTGAAATAGGAAATCAAATGTAATATGTTTCATATCAATGGGGTTCTGGGGTGTTTGAATGGCGTATAGGGGTGAATTGTAATAACAAGCCGAGGGTTACTATATCTATATAAATCATCGTATATGTTATCTATGATGATCAAAAAGTGTTGTATATCACATCATAGAACGTGTCGCTTATCTGCCAGCTCCTATCTTCACCGTGTTACACTTTGTTATTTGGGTTGTTTTTGTTTTTCTTGCGTAAAGGCGTGGACGGCTCAGGTTTTGATATAGGAAGACCTCATTTGATAAATGTAAGATATTGTTGTCATTGGGTGACCCTCAGATTCTTGTGGAAAGCCATTACATATTATGAAGATTGAACAGACGAGTATAAACAGTAACTTGATTAAGGAGCTACAGACTTCTCATTTGATAAAGGTAAGATATTGTTGTCATTGGGTGACCCTCAGATTCTTGTGGAAAGCCATTATTATGAAGATTGAACAAACGAGTATAAACAGTAACTTGATTAAGGAGCTACAGACTATTGTCCTTCTACACACAATACACGTCGCTATGTGGGTGTGCATGTTGAAAAATGATAACATAACACGAAAATCACGACTAACAAGAATAGTGCGACTTTTTCTACCGCCAAGCTAATTACCATTTATCTTACCGTCCACTTTCATTGTAAAGCAAAACAACGCTAATAGTAATTTTCAAGCAAAATAGCTGCAAGAGCCGATGCATGTTGAAAAATGATAACATAACATCACGAAAATCACGACTAACATGAATAGAGCGACTTTTTCTACCGCCAAACTAATTACCATTTATCTTACCGTCCACTTTCATTGTAAAGCAAAACAACGCTAATAGTAATTTTCAAGCAAAATAGCTGCAAGAGCCGCCTCGGAAGATGAAAGTGTAGGAAATCAGTAGAAACACGGCAGGGCGGAAAAGGAAGGGTAAAATGTAAAATTCAAATTAATTTACCAAACCTCTACTCTCTACTGGGTGTCTGGGTTCCTTCTGAGCCTGTGCCACACCCCTTTTTCATTCCATAACGCAGTGGGGGACCTAACTGCATCATTAAAATCATTCCGGTGGTTGTGTACTTGTGTATCCTATATCGTTATGTCATCTTATGTCACCCAAGACTGCGTGTATGTCTTCAGGTAATTTTTGATAGGAAGAATCATATCTGAAATGAAAGGGTGAAAAGTTCGCTGGACGCTGAACCCTACAGAAAGGATTGGGTCAACAGCAGAGGATATTGTGAAAACACAAGAGCATTCTCAATTTGGGTGCAAAGACATCCAAGAGCATTATAATGGATGCTATTCAGTTAAAAATGAATTGCTCATTTTGATAAAAACTGTTGATAAAATGTATCAGCAGCATCTACTCATTTAGATCAATTTGCTTTAACAGATTACTAGTCTGCAACACTCTACTATCATGCATTAGCACAAGTTCAGTACAAGTGAACATGGATAAAAAAAAAGTAAAAAGGAGACAAAATCCCCTGACATCTTCCAGGATCCAGTCTAATCTACCGAATCTATGGGGATCCTAATTTTATTTCCAAAACTAAACAAAATGGGGAAAATAGCGCATTACAATCAAGAAGAAAATTTTCTTTCTTCTTGAAAGAATTTCAGATTACAGTTTTCTTTTTCTCGTGTGTTTCTTTTCTTTTCTACACAGAAAAGCAGGAGAATATTTCTTTCCCTTTATTTCTTCGCACAGATTTGCCTTTCAGATAACAGCATGAAAATTAATGTACCTGAGTCGAATAGATTTCCCCGGCACAATCTGATACAGTCTTGTTTAGTTAGTTCTCTGTTTTCACAGAGTGCTCCGTATATTTCTTCCTCTTCCTCCTTCCCCTCCGCTTCTTTCTTCAAATACATTTTCAGCTTTAAATTCGTGTTGAAAATAATTACTTTCTTCTTTTTTTCCTTGTACTTTAACTTGGTGCTCTGTGTTTTTTTGTCTTCCTTGCAATAAAAACAACTTGTGAAAACTATGCTACCAGGAGATTCTACATTTCTAGCATAGCGTGCTAGGCACAATTTGTCCAGCTGTTGTGTCAATTCCAACTAGGGTTGCCAGATCATTTTCAGCCCAAAACGGGACAAGCGACCTAAATCGTCAAAAAAAAAAACGGGATTTTGGATGAAAATACGGGACAAGCAGCTTTAGCCCTCACCTTGCAATTTTTGGAAGGAAAAAAAAAAAACACTCAATTTTTAAAAATCAACTGTTTTTTCTTCAGATTTATTAATGAAATTAGAAATTAAAAATTATTCCAGTCTCATATTTTTGGTTACACTGTATTTTTTTGACAAAATCTTTTTTACCATTGAGATATTGGTAAAATTGTGTGCAAGAGATAGTGTAATTGAACATTACAAAGATTAAATACCGGAGGAGATGGTGAAACTGGGGAAAATACGGGACACGCGTGTCCCGTACGGGACATTTTGAAAAGTGCCCAAAATACGGGACGTTTCAAACCAAAGGAAAAGGATTCCTGCACTGATTCTAGAAATTCTAGCCTCAACGTCCAAAGCAAGTAACTAACGTCCAAAGCAACGTAACGGTTGACATTATTTTAGAACTTAATTACTCACTTTTATACCACCCTGTACACGAGTAAGTACAGGCATTCCATAACGCAGTGGGGGACCTAACTGCATCATTAAAATCATTCCGGTGGTTGTGTACTTGTGTATCCTATATCGTTATGTCATCTTATGTCACCCAAGACTGCGTGTATGTCTTCAGGTAATTTTTGATAGGAAGAATCATATCTGAAATGAAAGGGTGAAAAGTTCGCTGGACGCTGAACCCTACAGAAAGGATTGGGTCAACAGCAGAGGATATTAAAAAAAACCGTAGGACTTCAAGAACTAGGTCAAATAAAAGGCGGAAATTTTTCATCAACTAAAAATAATTGCAAGAAATAAAACTAATTTCTTCTTTGCCGGTTATGTTGTCAGTGGTTGATTGCTTCCAGAGTTCCTCTATTCTTTCCTCGGGAGTTTTGGTCAATACTTTAGAGGATATTGTGAAAACACAAGAGCATTCTCAATTTGGGTGCAAAGACATCCAAGAGCATTATAATGGATGCTATTCAGTCAACAGCAGAGGATATTGTGAAAACACAAGAGCATTCTCAATTTGGGTGCAAAGACATCCAAGAGCATTATAATGGATGCTATTCAGTTAAAAATGAATTGCTCATTTTGATAAAAACTGTTGATAAAATGTATCAGCAGCATCTACTCATTTAGATCAATTTGCTTTAACAGATTACTAGTCTGCAACACTCTACTATCATGCATTAGCACAAGTTCAGTACAAGTGAACATGGATAAAAAGAAGTAAAAAGGAGACAAAATCCCCTGACATCTTCCAGGATCCAGTCTAATCTACCGAATCTATGGGGATCCTAATTTTATTTCCAAAACTAAACAAAATGGGGAAAATAGCGCATTACAATCAAGAAGAAAATTTTCTTTCTTCTTGAAAGAATTTCAGATTACAGTTTTCTTTTTCTCGTGTGTTTCTTTTCTTTTCTACACAGAAAAGCAGGAGAATATTTCTTTCCCTTTATTTCTTCGCACAGATTTGCCTTTCAGATAACAGCATGAAAATTAATGTACCTGAGTCGAATAGATTTCCCCGGCACAATCTGATACAGTCTTGTTTAGTTAGTTCTCTGTTTTCACAGAGTGCTCCGTATATTTCTTCCTCTTCCTCCTTCCCCTCCGCTTCTTTCTTCAAATACATTTTCAGCTTTAAATTCGTGTTGAAAATAATTACTTTCTTCTTTTTTTTCCTTGTACTTTAACTTGGTGCTCTGTGTTTTTTTTGTCTTCCTTGCAATAAAAACAACTTGTGAAAGGAAATTACACTTAATTAATTCCCAAGGACTGTCCCTCCGACTTTTAGCACCTTGTACTTTAACTTGGTGCTCTGTGTTTTTTTGTCTTCCTTGCAATAAAAACAACTTGTGAAAGGAAATTACACTTAATTAATTCCCAAGGACTGTCCCTCCGACTTTTAGCAAGTTTTAAAATGTCACCAACTCTTGTACAGTGCAAAATATACCGCATTACGCAGTTCCGCTCGAAAAATGTCCATTTGGGATGGAACTAAGGAAAGCTAGCGGCTTGCACTGTTTCACCTAACATACAGGACTTACAACTAACATAAGAGACGTACAGTTCAAGTGGGGATATTAACTATTTCCGAACTGATTCCGCCATTACTGTCTATTGGTACCGCCATACAATGTATTACTACTCCGCCATCGCCACATTACGTACTATGTCGGTATTATTCATTTAGAAATCTGACAGAAAGTTTCTCGAATCCTCAATTGTTTCAAAGACCTGGGTGTAAGTAGGTATACACGATCACCTCTAGTACCTAGTTTATAGCAAAGTGCCCACCTATAATTAGTTCTTTACTTTCTTCATGAGAACTGACACACTCAATAGAAGTATACCTACAGACTGGTTTATAGCAAAGTGCCCACCTATAATTAGTTCTTTACTTTCTTCATGAGAACTGACACACTCAATAGAGGTATACCTACTACAGACTATTTGAGGAGCTCATTCCACAGTATGTTGACCAAGTTCTGCAGTCTAATTTGTAATCTTTGCTGGAAAGTAGGTATCTCCGATTTAATGTTTTTGGAAATGAATGTAAAGAGAAGTATGACCTGTGATCTACGATTTTACAGGTAATATTGAGTTTTTCGTAAAATATTCGCAGGGTGACTGGCAATACTTCTTGAAATATTCATGTAAAGATGTAAAATGATCTATGTTGACAAACGATTTGTATTCAGTTTGTTGATTTGTTCCGTAGATAATAACTCTCGATTGGTTGGTCCGAGTTGGGCGAAACTTGTCAAAATCGTCCAACACATAAATGTAAAATGTACACGAGTAAGTTAATTTTGCCCAGAACTTTTCACATCAAGTTCTGCAGTCTAATTTGTAATCTTTGCTGAAAAGTAGGCATCTCCAATTGAATGTTCTTGGAAATGAATGTAAATGTGATCTACGATTTTACAGGTAATATTGAGTTTTTCGTAAAATATTCGCAGGGTGACTGGCAATACTTCTTGAAATGTTCATGTAAAGATGTAAACTTATCTTTGTTAACAAACGATTTGTATTCAGTTTGTTGATTTGTTCCGTAATAACTCTCGATTGGTTGGTGCGAGTTGGGCGAAACTTGTCAAAATCGTCCAACACATAAATGTAAAATGTACACGAGTAAATTAATTTTGCCCAGAACTTTTCACACCCACGGTGGTGATTTGTCTAGATATTTTCAGCGTCCATTGTTTGAAAGTGAAATGAGAGAGACGCGTCATTATTTATTAGGTAACTATATGTATTTGCCAGTGAACTCCTCATTTATTTTGCATGAATAAACAATGGAGTGATATTATTTATCCGGAACCCATGCTACCCGGGAGAAATGTAGGCATAGCGTGCTAGGCACAATTTGTCCAACCATTGTGTCAATTCCAACTGAAACTGAACGCAACCACTTTGAAAGGCAAATCAGAGATCATGAGAACTTCTTTGGGACGGGACGCTTCTATCCAAGTTTCCATTTCCACTCTGATACAACCTCCGCAGAAGGAAGTACAAGTAGATTCGTATGAGCTTAACCCATCCTTTGGGGCAGTTGCCCTTACACCTAAGCCTCACAGTGGGAGATAAGTGTAAGTAGGTATGTTCATTAGATGATACGTAAAGCAATCAAGACCCTACAAGGTATTATAATTAGGTGTTCCTTACTGAAACTGAACGCAAGCACTTTGAAAGGCAAATCAGAGATCATGAGAATTTCTTTGGGACGGGACGCTTCTATCCAAGTTTCCATTTCCACTCTGATACAACCTCCGCAGAAGAAAGTACAAGTAGATTCGTATGAGCTTAACCCATCCTTAGGCGCAGTTGCCCCTACACCTAAGCCTCAGAGTGGGAGATAAGTGTAAGTAGGTATGTTCATTAGATGATACGTAAAGCAATCAAGACCCTACAAGGTATTATAATTAGGTGTTCCTTATTTCAAGGTGTTCATATCAAATGTTCTAATAACATTTGGGAAGAGAGAGGGTGTAGAATCCCAAACAACTACTCACAGAATTCGCAATGCCTTCATTGAAAACAGTATCAACTGATGATACTTAAAGAAAAGTTAAGCATATTCCTCACAACATGTAGGTATCATCTATTCCCGTTAGGTGAATGACATAATAATGGGGTACAAAGTTGAGTTTTCAATATCAACTTCGAGAGTAATTTATGCCCAACGACGAAAATTATAAAATCCTTATGAAAATTTCTCCGCCATTATGTCCCCCTTCTGGGCTCTCCCTCTCTCCTTCCTCTGCCACCCTCTCCTTTTAACGGCCTATCATCTTTTCCCGTCTCTACTTAAAGAAAAGTTAAGCATATTCCTCACAACATGTAGGTATCTATCACCTTTTCCCGTTAGGTGAATGACATAATAATGGGGTACAAAGTTGAGTTTTCAATTTCAACTTCGAGAGTAATTTATGCCCAACGACGAAAATTATAAAATCCTATCATCTTTTCCTGTTAGTTGAATGACATAATAATGGGGTACAAAGTTGAGTTTTCAATTTCAACTTCGAGAGTAATTTATGCCCAACGACGAAAATTATAAAATCCGGACTATCAGTGTATCAGCATGACCCGTGTAGTCCAACTTTGGTATATCACAATGCTCAAATCCAAATCGTGTATCATACCTATAAGGCCAATGCCAGAAACGGTAACAATAGGGTCATCAATCATCATCATAAGGAAGTGAAAATAAACAACAAATTTTAAGGATAAAACATTCTTCCACGTTTCTACAGTGCTTTTGCCAAGTTCAAAAGTATATTGTGATATAATAAAATTATCATGTTGTATGTATTTGAAGGTATTTCTTTTTCCCTCGTACCATACTACTTGTTTATTGCACTCTCCCTTCTCTAATCTCATTTTGGTTTCCATGTGTCACATAAATCAGGACTTTTTCTTCCAGAGATTTTATCAATATTTCGCACATGCTTTTGACCATTAGCTCTCTGCTCCTTCCTTTGCCATTATTTTGATTCATGGTGACTATCAGTGACCCGTGTAGTCCAACTTTGGTATATCACAATGCTCAAATCCAAATTGTGTATCATATAAGGTCAATGCCAGAAACGGTGACAATAGGGTCATCAATTCATCATCATAAGGAAGTGAAAATAAACAACATTTTTTAAGGATAAAACATTATTCCACGTTTCTACAGTGCTTTTGCCAAGTTCAAAAAGCTCTGAAGGGTTAACAAAGTCTTCCTGCATGTTTATATTAGTGTCTTAACGCATTGTTGTCTCAGGGTGGCGTAAGTATTTCTTCAAACCCCGAAAATCTTATTTTACGAGGATATTAAACGGAGAGACTGACTGTGTATAGCTGTATGTGAGGAGATACATATACCCGAAAGATACTGTCGATATATATGAAGATCACCAACCTTTATTTCAAAAGAGATTCTCAGAAAAAGACCTCTAGGTACATAAGTACTTATTTTATTTATCTTGATGTATAGTATATTGTGATATAATAAAATTATTATCATGTTGTATGTATTTGAAGGTATTTCTTTTTCCCTCGTACCATACTACTTGTTTATTGCATTCTCCCTTCCCTAATCTCATTTTGGTTTCCATGTGTCACATAAATCAGGACTTTTTCTTTCAGAGATTTTATCAATATTTCGCACATGCTTTTGACCATTAGCTCTCTGCTCCTTCCTTTGCCATTATTTTGATTCATGGTGACTATCAGTGACCCGTGTAGTCCAACTTTGGTATATCACAATGCTCAAATCCAAATTGTGTATCATATAAGGTCAATGCCAGAAACGGTGACAATAGGGTCATCATCATAAGGAAGTGAAAATAAACAACAAATTTTAAGGATAAAACATTCTTCCACGTTTCTACAGTGCTTTTGCCAAGTTCAAAAAGCTCTGAAGGGTTAACAAAGTCTTCTTGCATGTTTATATTAGTGTCTTAACGCATTGTTGTCTCAGGGTGGCGTAAGTATTTCTTCAAACCCCGAAAATCTTATTTTACGAGGAAACATATTTCTTAAAGGATCAGCAAAGATTTTAAAGGGATCAGGGAGAGGAGAGAAGTTTTCAGGACAAAAGGATTTTGAATATGTTTTTGTTTCGAGTCCCATGTCTGCGTAATTAATAGTTCAGGTTGAAAAACATCCTAGGCATAACTTGTGTTTACGTGTGAGACATTTGGAAATTACAAAAGGCTTAGGGGATGTGTTACATTATAAAATCCTTATGAAAATGTCTCCGCCATTATGTCCCCCTTCTGGGCTCTCCCTCTCTCCTTCCTCTGCCACCCTCTCCTTTTAACGGCCTATCATCTTTTCCCGTCTACTTCCTCTTCCTGTTCCCGCCCTCCCTCCCTCTCGTTCTCTCTCACTCACTCTCTTCTCCAATCCCTCACTCTCTCTCTCACACTCTCTTCCCCAAGCGCTCAGCAAAGATACAAACAAGGAAATTAAGGAACAGACTGAAGAGTGGGAAGGAGGATAATAAAGTGGGAGGGGGAGAGAGGGGGAGAATTGCATAATTTTGAGAAACGTATACGTACCTCATAAGGCATACATAACGAACATTTAAGCATAATCTACCTACGTTCGTATTCCGAACTGAAACTTTGCAAGAACATTGGAAGATCATGAGTTCAAGTTCTGGCGTCCTATATCCGCCACAACATGGGGTTTCCAGATTTCCATTTTTTTTTTTTTTTTTTTTTTTTTTTTTTTTTTTTTTTATTTTGTTTTGAATATGTTTTTTTTTTCGAGTCCCATGTCTGCGTAATTAAAAGTTCAGGTTGAAAAACATTCTAGGCATAACTTGTGTTTACGTGTGAGACATTTGGAAATTACAAAAGGCTTAGGGGATGTGTTACATTTGCATACTTTCAAAGTAGGTTGAGCCTTTGCATAAATGTGTTGGGAGTTAGGCATTACATCCAAGGATCATCGATATACATACATAGGTACATAAGTATACCTGATTATGTAACTAGTATGAACCTGTGTAAATATCTAAAGTTCCTAATTCTAGAGGACTCGGCAGATCGTAAAATCATTGTAATTTGAATACAAGTAGCCTTGCAATACCCAACATCCTATGCGCAATTACTATAGCAAGGGAATTAAAAAGTTCCTAATTCTAGAGCACTCGGCAGATCGTAAAATCATTGTAATTTGGAATACAAGTAGCCTTGCAATACCCAACATCCTATGCGCAATTACTAAGCAAGGGAAGAAGAAAGATTTTCAATAAAATTACAATAAATCATAATCTAGAACTAATCTGATTATGAAGTGAGTGCTGAGTGCAAGTCATTCTAATGGCTGCCAAAAAAAAACAAACAAAGGTCTCGATTCAAAAACCCTGTGAGATAGGAATAGGAAACTCAGACGCCTTTCAGTCCCAAAGACTGTTCAGCTTTTGGTAGTTGATACAAACACCCTTCTAGGGCTCTAAGCTGTTATAAGAAAGCCATGTTTTTAAGATCTAGATCTAGATAAAACAAACAAAGGTCTCGATTCAAAAACCCTGTGAGATAGGAATAGGAAACTCAGACGCCTTTCAGTCCCAAAGACTGTTCAGCCAAACAAAGGTCTCGATTCAAAAACCCTGTGAGATAGGAATAGGAAACTCAGACGCCTTTCAGTCCCAAAGACTGTTCAGCTTTTGGTAGTTGATACAAACACCCTTCTAGGGCTCTAAGCTGTTATAAGAAAGCCATGTTTTTAAGATCTAGATAAAACATCTAATGTCGTAGTTCGTCGGGAAATAAAAGACGACAGAAAGTAGGCACCCAATTCAAGAGTAAAGTTAGGTAGAGAGGGGGAGAATTGCATAATTTTGAGAAACGTATACGTACCTCATAAGGCATACATAACGTACATTTATGCATAATCTACTTACGTTCGTATTCCGAACTGAAACTTTGCAATAACATTGAAAGATCCTGAGTTCAAGTTCTGGCGTCCTATATCCGCCACAACATGGAGTTTCCAGATTTCCACTTTTTTTTATCATTTGAAATTCAATTTAGTTAAAATACCTACGTATTTTGTATAATGCATTATGGCTAAGACATCACCATTGACCACAGAGGAAGAGTCCGATTTTGACTATCAGATTTTTTGCAGAACTTTTTCTGCAATAAATTTTCAACTTTTCCCCACCAGTCTTTCTTCTACAGAGTTGGAGCTCTCTAAGATCCATGCAAAAGTAAGACGAAGAGCGTACAAACCCCTGAGATCTGAAGCCTCCATTGAGCAATGAAAAGAAAGATACAGAAAGAAAATGAAAGTACAGGCCTACGTAGACATACTTCAAATGAAATTTGCAGAATTGAAAAAGAAGGAAAGAAAGCAAACAGGGTAATTTGGAAATTACTTTTTTCCTTCCTAATAATGCATTATGGCTAAGACATCACCATTGCCCACAGAGGAAGAGTCCGAACTTTGTTTTTGCAGAACTTTTTCTGCAATAAATTTTCATCTTTTCCCCACCAGTCTTTCTTCTACAGAGTTGGAGCTCTCTAAGATCCATGCAAAAGTAAGACGAAGAGCGTACAAACCCCTGAGATCTGAAGCCTCCATTGAGCAATGAAAAGAAAGATACAGAAAGAAAATGAAAGTACAGACCAAGGCCTAGACATACTTCAAATGAAATTTGCAGAATTGAAAAAGAAGGAAAGAAAGCAAACAGGGTAATTTGGAAATTACTTTTTTCCTTCCTAAATGTCAAATTTGTATTTCATCCGAAAAAGAGCTGTATTTATAGCTGTAATTTGTCTGTCTCGGACTTGAAACTTTCGGATAGATAACGGAATAACTCTTCCTCTCTTCTAGTGAAACTTTTTCTTTGTTAAAGACAGTGTACGAGGAGTCATGTTTGAAAAGATCAACGCTTTTTAGGTGGTTTAAACGGTTTCAATATGGCCGTGAATCTGTTGAGGACGATCCACGTTCTGGTCGCCCCCAAACCTCAAAAACTGACGAAAACATTGAAAAAGTTGGTGTTATGATTCGTTCTGACCGTAGATTAACCTACTCTTCCTGTAAAGTGTTTATCTGTTGGACTGATAGACTTGGTAGGTAAGGCGGGGTAATGTATTTATTTTGTAGGTCAATGTTAAGTTTATTTTGTTATCATCAAGTTCATTTTATTCTACCTAGTTATGTCTGATGTTCATTGTTTTCTATGACTATGTAGTATGATGTCACTTTTGAATCTCGTGATCTGATTGGACAATACGATTTCAGGTTTTTGGAAGCTGTATCTGATTATTTATGATGCATTCTACAATGGGAATTTTGTCACATCCACTATTTTTCTTTTTACCACCTTTGTAAAATGGTGCCTATACCATGTAGATCATTTCTACAAATTTTATCACATCCACTATTTTTTCTTTTTGGTACCACCATTGTAAAATGGTGCCTATACCTTTATCCTTACCATAAAATTGCTTAACGTCCACTAATTTTTCTTCTTGATAAATTTTATTATTATAGATATATTAGGATTTAGATTAAGTATAAAACGAAGATATTATCCTTGAACTTTGATTATTATTTCATTTCACCTGTTTGCGTTTACTCCTAAATAATTAATTACCTACACTTATACGACAGTATGTACAAAGTAACTACAAAGTTACAAACTCAATGCTTGTATAAATAACTTCCAAACATGGTTTAGGAAACATTTTGATTGAAAAAAGACACCTTGTCAAATATTTATAGGACCTACTTAATTTCTTGAAAAATGAGCTTGATTGCGCTGAAAATTAAAAAAAAAAAAAAAAAAAAAAAAAAAAAAAAGTATGTTGACCAAGTTCTGCAGTCCAATTTATAATCTTTGCTGAAAAGTATAGACATCTCCAATTTAATGTTCTTGGAAATGAATGTAAAGAGAAGTATGACCTGTGATCTACGATTTTACAGGTAATATTGAGTTTTTCGTAAAATATTCGCAGGGTGACTGGCAATACTTCTTGAAATATTCATGTAAAATTATCTATGTTGACAAACGATTTGTATTCAGTTTGTTGATTTGTTCCGTAAGTAGATAATAACTCTCGATTGGTTGGTCCGAATTTGGCGAAACTTCAACACATAAATGTCAAAATCGTCCAACACATAAATGTAAAATGTACACGAGTAAATTAATTTTGCCCAGAACTTTTCACACCCACGGTGGTGATTTGTCTAGATATTTTCAGCGTCCATTGTTTAAAGTGAAATGAGAGAGACGCGTCATTATTTATTAGGTAACTATATGTATTTGCCAGTGAACTCCTCATTTATTTTGCATGAATAAACAATGGAGTGATATTATTTATCCGGAACCCATGCTACCCGGGAGAAATGTAGGCATAGCGTGCTAGGCACAATTTGTCCAACCATTGTGTCAATTCCAACTGAAACTGAACGCAACCACTTTGAAAGGCAAATCAGAGATCATGAGAACTTCTTTGGGACGGGACGCTTCTATCCAAGTTTCCATTTCCACTCTGATACAACCTCCGCAGAAGGAAGTACAAGTAGATTCGTATGAGCTTAACCCATCCTTTGGGGCAGTTGCCCTTACACCTAAGCCTCACAGTGGGAGATAAGTGTAAGTAGGTATGTTCATTAGATGATACGTAAAGCAATCAAGACCCTACAAGGTATTATAATTAGGTGTTCCTTATTTCAAGGTGTTCATATCAAATGTTCTAATAACATTTGGGAAGAGAGAGGGTGTAGAATCCCAAACAACTACTCACAGAATTCGCAATGCCTTCATTGAAAACAGTATCAACTGATGATACTTAAAGAAAAGTTAAGCATATTCCTCACAACATGTAGGTATCTATCACCTTTTCCCGTTAGGTGAATGACATAATAATGGGGTACAAAGTTGAGTTTTCAATATCAACTTCGAGAGTAATTTATGCCCAACGACGAAAATTATAAAATCCTTATGAAAATTTCTCCGCCATTATGTCCCCCTTCTGGGCTCTCCCTCTCTCCTTCCTCTGCCACCCTCTCCTTTTAACGGCCTATCATCTTTTCCCGTCTACTTCCTCTTCCTGTTCCCGCCCTCCCTCCCTCTCGTTCTCTCTCACTCACTCTCTTCTCCAATCCCTCACTCTCTCTCTCACACTCTCTTCCCCAAGCGCTCAGCAAAGATACAAACAAGGAAATTAAGGAACAGACTGAAGAGTGGGAAGGAGGATAATAAAGTGGGAGGGAGAGAGGGGGAGAATTGCATAATTTTGAGAAACGTATACGTACCTCATAAGGCATACATAACGTACATTTATGCATAATCTACTTACGTTCGTATTCCGAACTGAAACTTTGCAATAACATTGAAAGATCCTGAGTTCAAGTTCTGGCGTCCTATATCCGCCACAACATGGAGTTTCCAGATTTCCACTTTTTTTTATCATTTGAAATTCAATTTAGTTAAAATACCTACGTATTTTGTATAATGCATTATGGCTAAGACATCACCATTGCCCACAGAGGAAGAGTCCGAACTTTGTTTTTGCAGAACTTTTTCTGCAATAAATTTTCATCTTTTCCCCACCAGTCTTTCTTCTACAGAGTTGGAGCTCTCTAAGATCCATGCAAAAGTAAGACGAAGAGCGTACAAACCCGTGAGATCTGAAGCCTCCATTGAGCAATGAAAAGAAAGATACAGAAAGAAAATGAAAGTACAGACCAAGGCCTAGACATACTTCAAATGAAATTTGCAGAATTGAAAAAGAAGGAAAGAAAGCAAACAGGGTAATTTGGAAATTACTTTTTTCCTTCCTAAATGTCAAATTTGTATTTCATCCGAAAAAGAGCTGTATTTATAGCTGTAATTTGTCTGTCTCGGACTTGAAACTTTCGGATAGATAACGGAATAACTTTCCCTCTCTATACCTCTTTCTTTAACATTAGATTAGCTTGAGAATCTTTGATGTTCCATCTTCACATCAGAGTCCTGATTTTGGGCTTTGAGGACACAGATATTCACATCAGAACTTCCAAAGACACTGTAGGTTGTAGGTCTAATAACGGGCTTTATACGGGATGTCTAACAGGGATCAATCTTATGAAGGCTTTCATCTTTTCTTCCTCTCTATACCTCTTTCTTTAACATTAGATTAGCTTGAGAATCTTTGATGTTCCATCTCCACATCAGAGTCCTGATTGTGGGCTTTGAGGACACAGAAGTTTACATCAGAACTTCCAAAGACACTGTAGGTCTAATAACGGGCTTTATACGGGATGTCTAACAGGGATCAATCTTATGAAGGCTTTCATCTTTTAAGAATGTTCTCATCTGAATTTCTACAATAAGGAGCTTTCTCTTGTTGGGAAAATGCACAAAATCTTTTGAAAATTAAATGTTATGTACGTAAATAATGTAGTAAACAAAAAGTAAATAGCGAGGATATACATATCGTAGGTGGCCTATATGATGATGGTTCTGATTTATTATTAGTATTTCTAATAATGCCTATGGCCTATGAGCAACGGAAATGAAATTGTAGATTTGGAGGACTGAAACTAACTTACGTACCTACTTATACTTACTTCACATCTGCTCGGTATTTTTGGTCGAAACAAAAGCATATAGTACCTACACAGCAGGAAAATTTCCCATGCACCACTCAAACAGATAGGTGAGTTCAAACTTTACATACCTGCAACAAGAAGGAAAGCAGAGAAAAGAAATAGTAAAATAGTAATAAATAAATAAGGCAAACCATAACTAGCAGAAGAAGTTAGGTAGTAACCGAGGTATACAAATAGGTAGGTACCTCCCTGCAATAAATAATAATATATATTTAGGATTAACTGTATGGCGTAGTGAGCGATTGGAACGCATTCAAAGGAGTTTTCTTTTTTTTTTCAGTGTATCAGGCTGAAGCAAAGTGTCAAGAGACTCCAGAGCAGATACCCACAAGTCAAACTTAAGTGTGTAGGTAAGATATTTATGTACAATCTTAGGGAGGGAGAGAGGGGGAGAATTGCATAATTTTGAGAAACGTATACGTACCTCATAAGGCATACATAACGAACATTTATGCATAATGTACCTATGTTCGTATTCCGAACTGAAACTTTGCAGTAACATTGGAAGATCATGACTTCAAGTTCTGGCGTCTTATATCCGCCACAACATGGGGTTTCCAGATTTCCATTTTTTTTTCTTTTTTTTTGAAAAAAAAAATTGAAATTCCATTTAGGTAGGATACCTACATATTTTGTATAATGCATTATGGCTAAGACATCACCATTGACCACAGAGGAAGAGTCCGATTTTGACTATCAGATTTTTTGCAGAACTTTTTCTGCAATAAATTTTCAACTTTTCCCCACCAGTCTTTCTTCTACAGAGTTGGAGCTCTCTAAGATCCATGCAAAAGTAAGACGAAGAGCGTACAAACCCGTGAGATCTGAAGCCTCCATTGAGCAATGAAAAGAAAGATACAGAAAGAAAATGAAAGTACAGACCAAGGCCTAGACATACTTCAAATGAAATTTGCAGAATTGAAAAAGAAGGAAAGAAAGCAAACAGGGTAATTTGGAAATTACTTTTTTCCTTCCTAAATGTCAAATTTGTATTTCATCCGAAAAAGAGCTGTATTTATAGCTGTAATTTGTCTGTCTCGGACTTGAAACTTTCGGATAGATAACGGAATAACTCTTCCTCTCTATACCTCTTTCTTTAACATTAGATTAGCTTGAGAATCTTTGATGTTCCATCTCCACATCAGAGTCCTGATTGTGGGCTTTGAGGACACAGAAGTTTACATCAGAACTTCCAAAGACACTGTAGGTCTAATAACGGGCTTTATACGGGATGTCTAACAGGGATCAATCTTATGAAGGCTTTCATCTTTTAAGAATGTTCTCATCTGAATTTCTACAATAAGGAGCTTTCTCTTGTTGGGAAAATGCACAAAATCTTTTGAAAATTAAATGTTATGTACGTAAATAATGTAGTAAACAAAAAGTAAATAGCGAGGATATACATATCGTAGGTGGCCTATATGATGATGGTTCTGATTTATTATTAGTATTCATAATAATGCCTATGGCCTATGAGCAACGGAAATGAAATTGTAGATTTGGAGGACTGAAACTAACTTACGTACCTACTTATACTTACTTCACATCTGCTCGGTATTTTTGGTCGAAACAAAAGCATATAGTACCTACACAGCAGGAAAATTTCCCATGCACCACTCAAACAGATAGGTGAGTTCAAACTTTACATACCTGCAACAAGAAGGAAAGCAGAGAAAAAAAATAGTAAAATAGTAATAAATAAATACCAATAATTCCTATGGGTAAGGGAAATGGAAATGTAGATTTGGAGGACTGAAACTAACTTACGTACCTACTTACTTCACATCTGCTCGGTATTTTTGGTCGAAACAAAAGCATAGTAAACAGCAGGAAAATTGCCCATGCACCATTCGGACAGATAGGTGAGCTCAAACTTTACATACCTGCAATAAGAAAGAAAGCAGAGAAAAGAAATAGTAAAATAGTAATAAATAAATAAGGCAAAACCATAACTAGCAGAAGAAGTTAGGTAGTAACCGAGGTATACAAATAGGTAGGTACCTCCCTGCAATAAATAATAAAACAAAAATCCTTATAATCTCATATCGTAAATCGTAAAAAAAGAAGCGAATATACAGGGTGACTCAAAAGAGAAAATAAATTTAAATATTTGGCGAAACGGTTGGAAAGAGATTCTCCTCTGGAGTTTTCTAGATCAAACGAATGAGAACCCGGGCCCCCTCGACCCCAAATTTTCGGAGTCTGACGTACAGTAAAGGAGAAAAATGAACCCCCTCGCCCCCTGCCTGTAATATAGTTTTATATGTACCTACCTAACTAAAATGATTTCATTATTTGTTTTAATATCTCATGGAGAGTCCTTCAATGGAGGAGTTGCAAGTGGGTAAAAATTATAAATAATTGGTCGATTCCTATGTAAAAAGTTGTGAAAAATTCGAATCTGAGGTCAAACTTTATATGTACCTACCTAACTAAAATGATTTCATTATTTGTTTTAATATCTCGTGGAGAGTCCTTCAATTATTCAAACCAGAGGAAAAAGATTTCTGCACTGATTCTAGAAATTCTAGCCTCAACGTCCAAAGCAAGTACTAACGTCCAAAGCAACGTAACGGTTGACATTATTTTAGAACTTAATTACTCACTTTTATACCACCCTGTACACGAGTAAGTACAGGAGGTGTATAAATAAAAAAAAAAAAAACCGTAGGACTTCAAGAACTAGGTCAAATAAAAGGCGGAAATTTTTCATCAACTAAAAATAATTGCAAGAAATAAAACTGAAGCAGAAGGAAGAAGCAGGGGGGAAAGAAGTTACGTGGAGGGGATGAAGGATGATTAGGAGGAGGAGAGGGGAAAAAAGGAGAAAAAGAAGAAGAAGAGGGGAACGAGGATGATTAGGAGGAGGAGAGGAAAGGAAGAAGAACGAGAAGAAAATTATGAAGAGGAAAAATATAGAAAATTAGTCGGTACTCGACGCAAATGAAATTAAAACTTGCTATAAACGAAGGGAAAGAAGAAGAAGAAAGAAAGAAGAGGGGAACGAGGATGATTAGAAGGAGGAGATGAGAAGGAAACGAAGAACGAGAAGAAAATTATGAAGAGGAAAAATATAGAAAATTAGTCGGTACTCGACGCAAATGAAATTAAAACTTGCTATAAACGATGATGTGCAAGGAGAATAACGATGGCACTACTGCCTGGTAACATAATTAACCAGTGACGGCGCTTGGCAGGCGAGAAGAGGGACTGATGGGATTAAGAACTATTGAACCAGAAACCCAGTCTCTATTTTCGGACGAAATAATTGAGGAAAATGAAAACCAAAGTCCCGGAACTAACGTGTTTGATGTAGGAAGTCTCTGATTAGGGTCAGACTCAGAGTACTTGATAAGGAAATGGTGAGCTTCCATAAAAATCATACCTGAACCTTTATTTTGCCATCACCAATCGGCGAGAGCTAAATTCGTTGAAACCGCAATAACCAGTACGATTTAGTACTAACACAAGTAATAATACTCGTGTAAGTAAGTAAATATCTCTCGTGGGTCGTGGGTCAATTTAATAAGAGACATATAGAAGACTTTATCATTTTGTACCACAGTCCAGATTTGTGACTTGAATAATACGCAAGAATGGTTTTATAAAGGTTCAAGAAATCAAGACCCAAAGTTTGCTTTCCTTTCAAGAAAAAAATTCACTGCATAAGATGAATGGTACTTTTGTTCCCAAACAGAAAATGTATTGACCTTTTTTTTTCGAGTATTATTTTCCACTGAAACAAATTTTATTTATTATTTTCTTGCAAGTAGGTAATAATTCAATTTCAAATTGGTGATGAAAAAAAAGCAAACAGTTTTTTCACAAGAAAATTATAAATAGCTAGTCGAGGAAAAATAAATTTCATTATGGCGGAAATTTTCTTCTCTTCAATTCACATTGACCATTCTCTCTCTCATGTCTCGAGTATTATTTTCCACTGAAACAAATTTTATTTATTATTTTCTTGTAAGTAATAATTCAATTTCAAATTGGTGATGAAAAAAAAGCAAACAGTTTTTTCACAAGAAAATTGTAAATAGCTAGTCGAGGAAAAATAAATTTCATTATGGCGGAAATTTTCTTCTCTTCAATTCACATTGACCATTCTCTCTCTCATGTCTTTAATTCAATCTTTTTAATTTCATCCCCCATCCAATGCAATTTTGTGAGGAAAATCTGCTTAGCTAGTAAGCAATGATTAGTTCTTTCGTACTTAGAAAAACAGTGTAGGTAATAAGGAAGATAATACACACAAGAGAGAGAGAGAGAGAGAGAGAGAGAGAGAGAGAGAGAGAGAGAGAGAGAGAAGCAGTCAGCATCAATCATATGTAGATAATTAAGCATAATGGAAAATAAGGTCGACAAAACACTTTACAAAGGACCCACTTTAGGACACGTTCCTCTACAAAAGCAGAATATTATAAATTGTATAATTCAGACCAAAGTAACAAATTGCAATTTAGTCTCCCGACGCGAAAGCAGTAAGCATAGGGGGAAGAATAATTAGGAAATGTATGCATATTTGTTTTTAAAAGCGAGCTGAATTTGCATTACAGTCATGCTTAATGTACTCCGGAGATGCTCTCGGAGAACAAGCTTTTAAATGGAGGTACTCCAATGCCTGACAGTATTTCATTATGAAATTAAAATATAGATCCAGAAATAAGAACAACGAACGGTTGCCAAAAAATGCAGGATTTTAGTCAAGCCGAAATACTATGGTAAGGGCCTTTTTCTGAATAAAAGAACTGAATTCTATATTGCACTAAAATTTCATAAGAAAGTTACTTTTCAAGTAGGTACTATGACCAAGAATTTAGGGACCCTAAATAGATTAATACCTAGTTCACCAGCCGTTTCACATGACCCTCTCCTTTGTCTATCTCTTAGCTATCCTCGTTCTACATCCCTTTATCGCTCTCTCTCCCTCTCTCTCTTTCTATTCCTGCATAGAACATTAGAGCTATATTAAATGAAGGACAGAAACGTCCAGACTCTACCGTGTATAGTAAGGAAGAAGGAAATGACACAATGATCAATAATATCTCTCTCTCGCTCTCTCTCTCTCTCTCTCTCTCTCTCTCTCTCTCCTCTATCTTTATACTCTCTCTCGCCCTCCCTATCATACGTTTGATTCTCTATCTCTCTCGCTCCAGTCTTATTGAAATATTATCGTTGCTATATTATGCTTTCCTTTTCTCTCTCTCTCTTCCTTTCTTCTCCGACTCTCTTTCTATTCCCTCCCTTCTTCTCTCTCACTCTGCCTCTCCCTTTGTGGTTCTCTCTATTTCATACTTATGAAAAGCATAAAAATATAGATGCTTATCTATGTACGTATATATTTGAAATATTTCTATGAAATACTTAAATACTCTCTTCCTTTCTTCTCCGACTCTCTTTCTATTCCCTCTTTTCTTCTCTCTGTCTCTGTCTCTCCCTTTGTGGTTCTTTCTATTTCATACTTATGAAAAGCATAAAAATATAGATGCTTATCTATGTACGTATATATTTGAAATATTTCTATGAAATACTTAAATAACATCAGCAAAAACCAACAAGTAACCAGCAAATGAGAGACTGAGACACTCCGGGCCATTTCATCTTACAAAAAATACCTATCTGCAGCTATATGAAATTGTATGAAAACACAACATGGGGTGGGTAGCTAGTAGGTACCTAACGAAGGAATGATAGGGGGCGGGGGGAAGGGTAAAAAATCATATTATTATCTATTTATTTTTTCATTAAATGGAGGAGCACTATCATAGCTTAATAATTATGAGGGTACGTCTGAAATATTTTTCTATGAAATACTTAAATAACATCAGCAAAAACCAACAAGTAACCAGCAATGAGAGACTGAGACACTCCGGGCCATTTCATCTTACAAAAATACCTATCTGCAGCTATATGAAATTGTATGAACAACAGTTCAATTAAAATGAAAACACAACATGGGGTGGGTAGCTAGTAGGTACCTACCTAACGAAGGAATGATGGGGGCGGGAGGAAGGGTAAAAAATCATATTATTATCTATTTATTTTTTCATTAAATGGAGGAGCACTATCATAGCTTAATAATTATGAGGGTACGTCACATTTTTTTAATTAAAAATAAACAAAAATGACATCTCTCTTTTAAAAACCTCAGTACTAATGAATTGAAAAATTCGAAATGAATGTTATACCTACCTAAAAAAAATCACATTTTTTTCATTTCAATGATTTTATAAAAATATATTAAAATAATGAACTTTACTGTTATTAGTATTATTAGGTACTCATAATATTCAAATTAAGACAAATAAATTGAAGTAGGTACCTACCTACTACCTATGTACGTCATAATAGTCATGGCTGAATACTTTATTTTCCTTTTTTAGGTATGCGAATTCAGGGTCGTACTCATAGAGGAAGGGGTCGAAACATTTCAGACATGTAAAAAATGAATTAGTTAAGACACCCTTCTCCTTTTAATCCTTTTACCTATGTACATAATAGTCATGGCTGAATACTTTATTTTCCTTTTTTTTAGGTATGCGAATTCAGGGTCGTACTCATAGAGGAAGGGGTCAAAACATTTCAGACATGTAAAAAATGAATTAGTTAAGACACCCTTCTCCTTATAATCCTTTGCAAACATGCAATAGAAAGCTAAAAATAGTAAATAATAATCGTTTCAAATCCTGAATACGAAGGAGGAATCAAATGTCAAAACCACATAAAACACCCTATGTTAAAAATACCATGTCAAAGAGTTCAAACCAAATACCTAAGATATCTGAAGAAAATTCTCCATAGGTAATGAAATTATTTAAACAACCAGAAAAAAGTTGTTTTTATAGCAATCCATTTTTAATTTTTCTTGTCTGTTAATTTTTTCATTTTTTTCACCGTCTCTGTCTTCAGTATTTTTCTTTTTTAATTCTTCGAAAATTATTATAATGGAAAAGGCACTCACAAAGTTGAAAAAAAAAGAAGAGAATCAGCTTGTTTTTATCTTTTGTTTCCTGAAACAAGTATGTGTCCTGAATGTTCGCATGATTCTGTGTCTACGTCTACCTATCTGCGCATTCTATTCTTTTCTTTTTACAAGAAGTTTACAACTTTTTCTGCTCCTAAAAAGAAAACCAAAAAACTTTCCTATTCAAATTGATCTAATTTTCACTTCTTTTTCATCTCCGGTACAAAGATCGCCCATATGGCGAACGTACCTCCACCTTGTTCGAAAATTAAAATAAAGATTAATTCCCTGAGGCTATCATCAGAAAATATGCAAAAGGTTCTTCTCCGGTTGTCAATAGACAAAAAATTAAACTCGAGCGTTATGAAAGATTTGCCGCCGGGCAAAGCCAGCAAATGACGGACGTAATTGCGCCTTTCATATCAATTTGTTGAATTTAATTTGTAAAATAAATAATTAGTGAGAAAATAAATTGCAAGGGGTTGAGGGACTGACATGCGTGTATGTGTAATTAGAAGAAAAAAAATTGAGTAATGGGGCACATGGAACAGTTGAGTATTTCTTATGATCGTAGGAAGCAAGAGGAAGCGTTCTCTGCTACCTATCATATTGGGGCTTAATGGTTTCCAAACTAGGATAAGTTACACCAAAAAGGGTTAGGATAATACCCCCATCATTGAGCTGTAAAGGAGGGAAAATAGGGAGGTCTTGTTGTGTGGGTAATAGGGGTAAAGAGCAATAGTATATTGATCATCTGACCGTTGGATTACAAAATAAAAGGTTTAATGGGGCACATGGAACAGTTGAGATTTGTATTTTTTATGATCGTAGGAAGCAAGAGAAAAGCGTTCTCTGCTATCAGATTGGGGCTTAATGGTTTCCAAACTAGGATAAGTTACACCAAAACCCCCATCATTGAGCTGTAAAGGAGGCAAAATAGGGAGGTCTTGTTGTGTGGGTAATTGGGGTAAAGAGCAATAGTATATTGATCATCTGACCGTTGGATTACAAAATAAAAGGTCTGAGTTCAATTCCTGGTGGAATGAAAATAGGTTTCATTATTTTTAATTTTAACCATTCTGAAGATTCACTAGAGTCAATGAGCTCACGTTATGAACTTCACCATTATTTACGGGAAAAACTTAGAATAGAAATTTCATTCTTATAATATTTGGCTATCCTGCATTTTCATTGGAATTCCCATCTGTTTCCAGTTGATTAAAAATGGTGGAAAATAGCTTTCATTATTTTTAATTTTAACCATTCTGAAGATTCACTAGAGTCAATGAGCTCACATTATGAACTTCACCATTATTTACGGGAGAAAACTTAGAATAGAAATTTCATTCTTATAATATTTGGCTATCCTGCATTTTCATTGGAATTCCCATCTGTTTCCAGTTGATTAAAAAGTAGAAGACAAAAAAACTCCTCTCTTCCAACAATTGCTGAATTTTTTCTTAATCTTCCAATAGAAAGCGGAGAAAAAATATATTAATTCACGAATTTACATAAACCCTTGATGGAAGTGGGTGTCAACTTAATCCTTTGCAAACATGCAATAGAAAGCTAAAAATAGTAAATAATAATCGTTTCAAATCCTGGATACGAAAGAGGAATCAAATGTCAAACCACATAAAACACCCTATATTAAAAATACCAAGTCAAAGAGTTAAAACCAAATACCTAAGATATCTGAAGAAAAATCTCCATAGGTAATGAAATTATTTAAACAACCAGAAAAAAAAGTTGTTTTTATAGCAATCCATTTTTAATTTTTCTTGTCTGTTAATTTTTTTCATTTTTTTCACCGTCTCTGTCTTCAGTATTTTTCTTTTTTTATTCTTCGAAAATTATTATAATGGAAAAGGCACTCACAAAGTTGAAAAAAAAAAGAAGAGAATCAGCTTGTTTTTATCTTTTGTTTCCTCAAAATCTGAAGACATGAAGGTGAAGGTGATGAAAGAACAAGAATACCATTTGATGGATTCTAAAAACTGAAGAAACCTACACTGGAAAAAAAAAAAACTCCATTGAATGTGTTCCAATTGCGTACTACGCCATACAGTCCATAGAGACAGTCAATAGTCAATACAGAGAATATAGTTTTGTTTCCTCAAAATCTGAAGACATGAAGGTGAAGGTAATGAAAGAACAAGAATACCATTTGATGGATTCTAAAAACTGAAGAAACCTACACTGAAAAAAAAACTCCATTGAATGTGTTCCAATTGCGTACTACGCCATACAGTCCATAGAGACAGTCAATAGTCAATACAGAGAATATAGACAGCCAATACAGACAAAGGAAACAACAGTTGATTTTAATGCGCAAGGTTTCCTTTGTCTGTATTGGCTGTCTATATTATATTCTCTGTATTGACTGTATGGCGTAGTGAGCGATTGGAACGCATTCAAAGGAGTTTTCTTTTTTTTTCAGTTACATCAGGCTGAAGCAAAGTGTCAAGAGACTCCAGAGCAGATACCCACAAGTCAAACTTAAGTGTGTAGGTAAGATATTTATGTACAATCAGGTATAGGCAAGTATACATTACCTACTACAAAGGTACAAAGTTAGGTACACGGAATCTCCGACCCTGCATCTTTGTGATCTGTGTAAAGTTTGTAGAGCTACAGCTAATGCATCCCAGGACTTTAAAACAGCTAATGTAACATAACATCTTGGATGCTGGATGAGATAAGCAAGCATGACAAATGATAGAAACCATCTTCGGATAATTGGGTTAGAACCAGGCAACATTAATATTAGATAAACAATAAATACAGAGCGACAAGACCTGGAAAGTCATCGGATAATTGGGTTAGAACCAGGCAACATTAATATTAGATAAACAATAAATACAGAGCGACAAGACCTGGAAAGTCAATATGGCGGATATCAAGGAGCTTCCTCTGGGACCTCATGTCCTACATTTCACTCTTCGTGCAATTCTTTTTCTTCGCCATCTTCTGCTTTTTCTTTTTGCCAGGAAAAACCGGAACATGTAGGTTATAATAAATGGTTTATAATGTTTATATCAAGGAAAGGTAAAGAGAGCAGCGAAGTTTCAAGGTACAAACGCCCATTTTAGAAACTTTGAAATTCTGTAACTCAAGGTAATGCTTTTTACATCATTGTTACATTAATTTTCATTTAGGACCAACAGAAGTAAATACACAACACAATACAGATACACTGATTGATAGAGTTGTGATGAATGAGGAACAAGCTTTATAAAAGGACTATCTAACAAAAAACATTGAAAAATATTGTTTACATTCTACCTATTGTTTACATTCTATCTTAGCAAGTGAAAATTAATGTAAACAAAGAGCTTGTTGCAAGTTGCATCAAGAAACACTTTTATTTTCAAACAAAGGGATTAAAAAAATCTTTGAGCTTTGAGGTTTTTACTTTGAATATAGGTACCGAAGCACTTTCTCTCTTACTCAATGGATTTTAGAAATCAATCCCAAACAAAGCTGTTTAATTTGCGCCAAATCCTGTGGATTTACACCCTATCTACTAAATTCAGTACGAAAGTACGTACTTAGCAAATCGTCGAATGTAGAGATAGGTAAGTATTTAGGCTGAGGTTTAGAACCCCATATTACAAGCATTACCTACGAGCCTACTCGGAGACTGTTTGGGCATAGTCTCCGAGAATGATCAGAGGTGGCTGGCTACCAGTTCTAACATAAAGTGGTACTGTAAGTTAATGTTCAAGAAAACCAAAACCCCAGGAGCTACCGAAGATACACTACCTATCTACTAAATTGAGTAAGAAAGTACCTACTTAGCAAATCGTCGAATGTAGAGATAGGTAAGTATTTAGGCTGAGGTTTAGAATCCCATATTACAAGCATTACCTACAAGTCTACTCGGAGACTGTTTGGGCATAGTCTCCCGAGAATGATCAGAGGTGGCTACCAGTTCTAACATAAAGTGGTAGACCCCAGCCCAAGAACATCTAACTTCTGATTAGAATTGCTAGTTTAGGCGATTAGGGTAAACTAATCAGTCTAGTCACATTCAACTTGGTTTTCCATAACGCAAAAGTGTACAAAATGTTAAAATTAAAACATCTACCTACGAATTCGCATTGGCCGAGAAGGGTTAAAATTTCCATGTTCTCTGTCGAGTATTGGTAGTAAAAAGTGCCTTTTATTTTTATTAAAAATACGCGCTAAGCGAACTTCTATTTGAAAGCCTGATAAAAGAAATTGAAAGTCACCGAGGCAGTGGGGAAGAAACGCAGAAGTGGCAGAAGGAAACAAATTGTTATTTTTTAAAGAATCTCCACTTTGGTAATTTTCAATAAGTTTTATAATATACGGGGTGGTAGAGGATGTAGGTTCCGTGCAAACACAACACTGAAAAATTATATTACATCTGCCGCATAATTATATGGATTTTGGACATTTGAAGAGAGGAAAGCACAATTGATGGAATACATTCACCTCTGAGAATGCTCAGAAACTAGGTACGCCGAACTGTCTCCGAAAATGGTCAAATATTAACAAACACTTCAACATGAAATCATCGACCTCTGGGGATCAATAATCTGGTTAGATGAGAAGGTTAAAATTCTCACTAAGTACATACATAGATAAATAAATTAAAAATGGACTTTTCAGTCCAATTTGGCCAAGGCAGTCTTTACTAAGTCACCCTTAAAGATTTATTCTCAAATAAATGACCTTTGAATTCCTGCATTAGACATCTCAATCTCACCCAGTATGTTAAAAATTGATTAAGTAAATACATAAAAGCTTTAAAAAATTGAGCGTTTTCTTTCATACAAGAACGAAGGAAAAAAAATATTAAAGGCTGCTCTTCTATACAAAAGTAAAGAGATTTTTAGAATGGCAAGAACACCGTCGCATAATTATATGGGTTTTGGACATTTGAAGAGAGGAAAGCACAATTGATGGATTACATTCACCTCTGAGAATGCTCAGAAACTACGCCGAACTGTCTCCGAAAATGGTCAAATATTAACAAACACTTCAACATGAAATCATCGACCTCTGGGAGTCAATAATTTGGTTAGATGAGAAGGTTAAAATTTTCACTAAGTACATACATACATAAGTAAATTAAAAATGGACTTTTCAGTCCAATTTGGCCAAGGCAGTCTTTACTAAGTCACCCTTAAAGATTTATTCTCAAAGAAATGATCTTTGAATTCCTACATAAGACATCTCAATCTCACCCAGTATTAAAAATTGATTAAGTAAATACACAAAAGCTTTAAAAAATTGAGCGTTTTCTTTCTTTCATACAAGAACGAAGGAAAAAAAAAATATTAAAAATTGATTAAGTAAATACACAAAAGCTTTAAAAAATTGAGCGTTTTCTTTCTTTCATACAAGAACGAAGGAAAAAAAAAATATTAAAGGCTGCTCTTCTATACAAAAGTAAAGAGATTTTTAGAATGGCAAGAACACAAAGGCTTGAGAATATTATTTTTATTTAAAATAGTCCCCAGACAATTGTCCAATTTTTCCTCGGCAATTTCAAACCCTCTACGAAGTCAGTTTTGTAAAAAAATTCTAAACATGAAGAGTTAAAAAGCTAGGTCTGTATATTTTTTTAGTTCATTAGGCATTAGGTTTCGTAAACATGTACACAGGCTCACGAGTCGAACACATTCCAGCGGAGTTTTTTGCTGTTTTTGTCAGTTATTTTTTTATATTTACACATATTTTACTTATTCTATTTATTTTTTTACCCCTCTAACTACGTACCTACGTCCTTTGTGGGCAAATATTTATGTTCAAAAAACACAACATTATGTAGAGAATGAATTGGGGGATAGAAAAATGGGAAAGAGAAATAGAGTTGGAATAAAGGGAAACCTAGTATAGAAAATGCAGGATGAAAATAATAATAAAAAAAAGGCTGCAGAGAATCCTTTTTGTGACGGGAAACTTTAAGTTATTATCTTTTTATTTGAAGGGAAAAAATAAAATTCCCAGACCGGAGGGAATCTGACCGTCAGATCTCTAATCTTATTTGTGTTCTTGTAATTCGGGATGAAATTAATTCCCATTTTCCTAGAATGTTCCTGGGGGAGTCGTTTTTAAAGTCCCAGGGCAGAGAAGTACCTCCCTAACAATAACATAACGGTCCCAGAGTAAACATCACTTGATGTAAGCATGAAAAGTGTAAGTAAATAGGTAAGTAAGTAGTTTTGTTGTTGATAAATTATAATCAATATTGTTATGTAAATACCAAGTCCCAGGGCAGAGAAGTACCTCCCTAACAATAACATAACGGTCCCAGAGTAAACATCACTTCTTGATGTAAGCATGAAAAGTGTAAGTAAATAGGTAAGTAAGTAGTTTTGTTGTTGATAAATTATAATCAATATTGTTATGTAAATACTTACATAAATATAGAAAGCCTCGAGAGAGAGGGAGAGATAGAGAGAATAAGATACTTTGAAATCGATCACACAAATAGGTATGTTATATCTATGTAGTACCTAATCATAATCTCTATGGGGGAGAGATAGAGAGAATAAGATACTTTGAAATCGATCACACAAATAGGTATGTTATATCTATGTAGTACCTAATCATAATCTCTATGTAGGTAGAGGTTTTAACACTATTAACAAATTGTTGAGTAGGTACCTACCTAGGCTTTCATTTGATAGGTACTACAACATATGAATCGTGACCCCTCCTTTTACTGATTGAAATGTCAAGAATGTAAAATATGGTTCCACTCCATTTGAAACAACACATTACATCTGACAGGTACCGAAGCACTTTCTCTCTTGCTCAATGGATTTTAGAAATCAATCCCAAACAAAGCTGTTTAATTTGCGCCAAATCCTGTGGATTTACACCGAAGCACTTTCTCTCTTGCTCAATGGATTTTAGAAATCAATCCCAAACAAAGCTGTTTAATTTGCGCCAAATCCTGTGGATTTACACAAAACTTGCTCGTAAAATTTTCCGTGTCTAAATCCCGAATATTCCAAGACGTGACTTCTTCACTGAAAGTTGTTTTTACACCAAATCCTATCAGGATGAAGGGTGCACTAGAGGTAGGTAAGTATTCATTGTATTTAAGTCAACTTTAGGTCAACAATAAATGCAACCTCAATTCTGTAGATTTTGTATTCAAGATTCGTCAATAACGAGTTTACCCTGTATCCTGTACTTGTAGGAGATTTCAAAATCGCCATTTTTGACCATTTAACCTTGACAACCCTGTATACAAAATCCTATCAGAATACCTATAGAAGTAGATAGACTAACTTTAGGTCAACAATAAATGTGACCTCAATTCTGTAGATTTTGTATTCAAGATTCGTCAATAACGAGATTACCCTGTAACCTGTACTTGTAGGAAATTTCAAAATCGCCATTTTTGACCATTTAACCTTGACAACCCTGTATACAAAATCCTATCAGAATACCTATACCATTTGATACTACAACATGTGAATCGTGACCCCTCCTTTTACTGATTGAAATGTCAAGAATGTAAAATATGGTTCCACTCCATTTGAAACAACACATTACATCTGACACAAATTATTAAAATAAAAAATCCAATAGGCTGAGAAAACACAAAAAGACTGTGAAAAGTAATAATAATGATGATTATGACAATATGGAAAACATGCCGCTACAAATACAGTGTGGATGAAAAGAGAGTTTCAGATGATATAAAAAAACATGCCTCTACAAATATAGTGTACACCAAAAGTGAGTTCTAGGTGATTGTCAGATCAGAATTCTAGGTGCAGATACATAGGTACTCCTGAAAGAAACAGGGGAATTAGAGAGAACCGTTTTGGGGTTAAATCTCACTCTAACGTCATATCACGTGAGATACTCCTGAAAGAAACAGGGGAATTAGAGAGAACCGTTTTGGGGTTAAATCTCACTCTAACGTCATATCACGTGACTTCAAATTTCAGTAGGTACTTTTCATTAGTTATTCGGTTCCTCAAGTAAGTAGGTCTCGGACCTATTAGGTAGTAGGTGCAGATTTGCGCTAAATACATGTCAATTGTTGGTGACAGGTAATAGACAAGATTTTGAGCTTTAATTCTCTTCCAGTGTAATATTAGACCCCAAGTATTACAAGCACATGCCGACACTACACATCTATCTACATAATATTGAGTGTAAGAAACTAAAATGTCATTGCTACTTGGCGATTCATGATTTCAAGGAAAGGTAAAGAGAGCAGCGAAGTTTCAAGGTACAAACGCCCATTTTAGAAACTTTGAAATTCTGTAACTCAAGGTAATGCTTTTAACATCATTGTTACATTAATTTTCATTTAGGACCAACAGAAGTAAATACACAACACAATACAGATACACTGATTGATAGAGTTGTGATGAATGAGGAACAAGCTTTATAAAAGGACTATCTAACAAAAAACATTGAAAAATATTGTTTACATTCTACCTATTGTTTACATTCTATCTTAGCAAGTGAAAATTAATGTAAACAAAGAGCTTGTTGCAAGTTGCATCAAGAAACACTTTTATTTTCAAACAAAGGGATTAAAAAAAATCTTTGAGCTTTGAGGATTTTACTTTGAATATAGGTATCGAAGCACTTTCTCTCTTACTCAATGGATTTTAGAAATCAATCCCAAACAAAGCTGTTTAATTTGCGCCAAATCCTGTGGATTTACACAAAACTTGCTCGTAAAATTTTCCGTGTCTAAATCCCGAATATTCCAAGACGTGACTTCTTCACTGAAAGTTGTTTTTACACCAAATCCTACCAGGATGCAGGGTGCACTAGAGGTAGGTAAGTATTCATTGTATTTAAGTCAAATTTAGGTCAACAATAAATGTGACCTCAATATTCTGTAGATTTTGTATTCAAGATTCGTCAATAACGAGTTTACCCTGTATCCTGTACTTGTAGAAAATTTCAAAATCGCCATTTTTGACCATTTAACCTTGACAACCCTGTATACAAAATCCTATCAGAATACCTAATAGAAGTAGATATAGACTAAAGTCAACATACTTTCCTATATTATTTCTCTCTGTATGAGAAAGCTGGAAACTTTTTAGACTCAAAAGATTTAGGTCAACAATAAATGTGACCTCAATTCTGTAGATTTTGTATTCAAGATTCGTCAATAACGAGTTTACCCTGTATCCTGTACTTGTAGGAAATTTCAAAATCGCCATTTTTGACCATTTAACCTTGACAACCCTGTATACAAAATCCTATCAGAATACCTATAGAAGTAGATATAGACTAAAGTCAACATACTTTCCTATGTTATTTCTCTCTGTATGAGAAAGCTGGAAACTTTTTAGACTCAAAAGGAAAAGTTCACAACAGAGCACAATAAAATAAATTTTCTTTCGTTTTGAGGAAGACTAAAGTCAACATACTTTCCTATATTATTTCTCTGTGTATGAGAAAGCTGGAAACTTTTTAGACTCAAAAGGAAAAGTTCACAACAGAGCACAATAAAATAAATTTTCTTTCGTTTTGAGGAAAAAGCTCCACTTTTCCTGCCTGAAAACCCCGTAGGTTCATAAAAATGAATTGAAAATTTCAAATGTAAACAATAGGACAGCAGTGTTAATGGAATTTACATGTAATCTTCATGCAGCACCTCATACCTAGCCAAGCGTATACAATATACATTGTTGTATTACGTCATAATTTTCATTTCAATTTATTTTATTTTTTCCGAAAATTTCATTTTCGAAGCTTTTAAACGTTGTTTAATGTTTGTTGTTTTTAACACCTCAATGAAAACGCAAGGAAAGTTTTTGTTGGCGTTTTTTGATAATACTTATTTTTTAATATTTTAAGTCTGTAGAATTTTCCACCAGTCTGATGCTTCTTTGTTAAGTCGTTTCCTTCCAAGCTTCCGAACTCAGAAAACGTATTATTTAGCAACATAATATTTTATTTTTGTTTGCCTCCTAATATACCAACCTAACTAAATTTTTGTTCGTTCTACTAAAATTTATATACAAACGCAATATTGCCCAAAACTCTTATTTATACGTAAAATAAATAGGAAAAGTAAAAAGTACCGAGGTATATATAACAAGATTAAAAGTCCAAAAGGGATGTTTTCGATGTTCTGAAACTGAAAGGTATTACCCCTATGGTCTCACAAAATGTAGTCCCTGAGCCTGAAGGTGTTGCTTTCTTTACGTAGTGAACCACGAATATACTCTCAGAGTTCCTACCACCAGTAACACCCTGTAGAAGAGACATTTATACAGGGGCTTATTATTATTTCACTTTTTTTTAATTTCCCTTTTTTCACTCTTCTAAAAAAAAAAAATGAAAAATTTACGATTTTTCTGCTAACTCATGTAAATATGATAAGCATGAGCTTTTTTTCATAAAAACTTTAGGCACATACCGAAAATATAAATCAAATTTAATTATTATGTATCCCAGGCTGGGGAGGAGAGGGACCCCTGTGTATCTGCTCGCGTGGAATGATTGGTTCTACTGAACGAGAGGATGGATGCTCCAGAATTTTTTACAGGATATAAGCTAGGTAGGTATGCTCCGTGCTATGGAGTACCTAATCATTAGTAATATTGACAGTGTTATGAGTTTGAAAGTGGCAAGGTAAAGTTTGTAAAAAGTTTGGTGGGCTAGTACTTGTATCCTATACCGATCCTGTAGGTCATATTAAAATTAAATTGTAGTGTATGTTCATAGTGAAGGAACAAAGGAATTCATTGATCTATTGCGGTAGGTATTTGCTGATACGCAAAGTTTGTAATTTTCTCATTTTACCAACCTACTGTACATATAATAGGTAATTATTAACGTTCCCCCCACCTAAAATTACACAAATCGATTAACGTGGGAGGAGGAGGAACCTACATCTAATGTCCATTTTCACCGTTGACGAGGGATATAAAATGGATTTCAGTGTATTAGGTACCTCTGGAACTTCCTTCTAAATTTTTGAGTAGGGAAAACATAGCTAAGTTGAAACTGAGAGAAGGTTGAAGGAATTAAGATTCATAAGGCACGAAAAACTGGGACTGCAGGCTTGGCCTTTATTTTCTGATCTCACCACTTTTATAGGCCGACATTTTTGGATAGGAACTTGGCCTTTTTTTTACAATTGTGTTTTTGTGGGGTAGTTTATTTCTTGTAACTTAAACAATGTCTTTCCGATGCTCCTATATAAGTACACATTAGTACTTTTCAGGAATTATGTATACGGGTATACCTAGGTATTAATTAGTCATTTGTTCAGGCATTAAATAGGTACCTACAACCTACATATTTATAAAAATCAACCACAGATAAGAGGAAAGATAACCTACTTAGGAGAGAGGAGTTAGATAATTAATTTTTCACTCGATACATCGGACTTCTAATACGGATTATGTTAAGTACCTAACTACCTAGCTAGTTAACCAAAACCAGTAAGATAACAAATGCTATCAAAAAAATAATAACTTCATTTACCTATCTAACGAAAAACTGTGCAAAATTTTCCCTAAACTTTTGAACTAGAAAAAAGTAGGGAGGTATCAAAAAATAATAACTTCATTTACCTATCTAACGAAAAACTGTGCAAAATTTTCCCTAAACTTTTGAACTAGAAAAAAGTAGGGAGGTATCTTATAAGATTTCTCCCAGGAGGAAGTTTTAATTGTTCCCTCGGGTGCCATGAGTAGACGACAAGAACATTCCATCTTTGCAGAATAAATTACCTAACCTCAGTGCAGAAATAAAGTACCCTCACTTACCCCAATGTAGATTAATTAACGTGCCCCAATGTAGAATTAAGTGTCCCAACTGGCCCCAACTACTGTGGAAGAAACCGTGTAATTTTTTGGCTCAGTTTGCAAATCTGCTTGACCCGATTAGATGACGTCACAGATTTAATAATGGCAAAAACAAGACAGCGCGAAATTTATGTCACATCCACATCCAAGGCCGCGGCTCAAGAAGTGGCTATCCAATGTAGTGGGTGAGGGGCGGCTCAGAATATTTGCGAGTAGAAAAACCGTATAATTTTTTGGCTAACTTTGCAAATCTGCTTGACCCTATTTGATGACGTCACAGTTTTAATAATGGCAAAAACAAGACAGCGCGAAATTTATGTCACATCCACAGGTATTTGCTGATACGCAAAGTTTGTAATTTTCTCATTTTACCAACCTACTGTACCTATAATAGGTAATTATTAACTTTCCCCCCACCTAAAATTACACAAATCGATTAACGTGGGAGGAGGAGGAGGAGGAGGAACCTACATCTAATGTCCATTTTCACCGTTGACGAGGGATATAAAATGGGTACATATAATAGGTAATTATTAACGTTCCCCCACCTAAAATTACACAAATCGATTAACGTGGGAGGAGGAGGAGGAGGAGGAGGAGGAGGAACCTATGTACATCTAATGTCCATTTTCACCGTTGACGAGGGATATAAAATGGATTTCAGTGTATTAGGTACCTCTGGAACTTCCTTCTAAATTTTATCTCCACTGGAAAAGATAAACTTGGGAGCTTGGTACGGTGCAACGCATGAAATATTCCAGAGGTCAAACGCTACCCAGCGTCCTTCAGTCCTCCTTGCCTGCCGTCTCGGATGTAAAATTTAATAATACATTAGTAATTTTATTACCACCTCCTCAATGAACGTTTTCCCTCAAAAGGGATTTAAAAACATAATTAACAAGTTTTATACGTTAAAAGAGCACGAAGAAGGGATGAACAGGAAGAAGGAGATATGGGATAACTTCTCTAAAATAATGAACCTTCCCTTCGTTCCTTCTCATGATTTTACCTTCGTCTAAATTTTCCCATGAACAATTTTTCCCTTCCTGTCCCATACTTGACTGCAGAATGCTGAAGCATATACGTTAGGCGCTGATGTGACCTATATATTTCGGGGTGCTGACTGAGGCAGGCCTCCTGCTCTATTTAACAGGCTTGACTTTTCATTATAGTTTTCCGGAGAGACATATTTCCTTCGTCTGACTTTATACTTTTTCATGTTCACTAAGAGACATAAATAACTCCCTCGTTAATGTTCTCGTACAGTTTCTTTTCCATCTCTTGGTGTAGATACAGGTGCCAAGACTATATTTATGTATATGCATACATATAGAGTGTATCTTCCTGCTTCTATTCAGTACGTCTGGGAATATCCTGGCGGCATGTCATTTTGGACACTGATGAGCGACATGATGTATACATATAGAGTGTATCTTCCTGCTTCTATTCAGTACGTCTGGGAATATCCTGGCGGCATGTCATTTTGGACACTGATGAGCGACATACAGGGTGTAATATACAGACATACCTACTTCATATCATTCTCTTACATCTCCCATGAGTAAAATCTCCGCTCGTCATTCGTGAAACCGACCAAACAGTGTGTTTATATGTATAACATGACTGTAGAGTAGCAAATAGCAATGTAATAAAATTTCCTTCAGGATGATGCTCTACATTCGCTTTAAATTGAAATTGATTAGTTTCAAATGCCAACAAAAGACGACAGGTTCAAATTGATTTAACGCAAAAGGTCAGTCACTACAATCTATGACCCTATTCTTTTACTAAAATCAAATTTACTTAATGCCTTTTTACTGTGTTCATCGGTTCTCAAACTGTGGTACACGTGCCGATATTAGTAAGTAACAAACCTCTGGTGGCGATTTGGTAAATATTCAATCCTTGGCGTGTTTAATCACCACACAAATGCATTAGGTGGTACTTACTAGACTTTAAAAAGTTGAGAACCGCTGTTCTACTCCCTCCTCTCAGGGTATAAGGCCAGACAAGATCGTGAAAGATATCCAGAACATAAAGAGGGAGGTAAAGGCCTAAGAGAAAGAGTTATAGAGGGGAATAGAAAGAAAACAGATGTAGGAGGGAGGGAGAGGGAGAGAAAGGGAGGGAGTAGGAGAGAGGGAGAGAAAGATCTATAAGGGAGAGAGGCAGAGGGTTCTTGATCCTGTACGTATACTAGGTAGTAGTGCTAACCCCTGTGTACATTTTCTCAGATAGAAGTATACCTACACAAATGTGTGAGTATGTTTGGTATGTAAGTCGTAAAGGCAATTCGACTATTTAAAATGACTTTTTGAAGAGAGTGTTTTTGTCAAATCGACCTGAATACTAGGATTAACAATATCACAGGCTTGAACTACATCTACAAATAGTGGAGATGCTACTTGCACAAACCAAATTTTCGTTGCAAAGCCTATGACTATCTAGAGACTATAGTGAGCTGAATGCATCAGTTCACTGAAGTTAAGCAACGTTCTATGTTGTTGGTATCTACAGGGGTAACGGCAACTCTTTTTCTCCGTCTTTCTTCTTCTTCTCCCCCTCCTCCTCCTCCTCCTTCTTCTTCTTCTTCTTCTTCTACTTCTTCTTTTCTTTTACTCTGGCTATTGGTCTCTTTCTTTACATTTTCCGTGTCTGTAGTCAAGGCACAAGTGGTAATTGATTTCACAAGTATCGAACATTTTTACTAGAGAAATTAGACAGTTCAATAAGAGCAGAGAGAGAGAGAGGGAGAAAGAAAAGGAGAGAGGACAGCGAAAGTGGTGGGAAGGAGAGGGAGAGGATCAGGGTAACTTTGTTCTGAATTTTAAAGAGAGAAGTGAGCTGAAGTACTGATGTGATTTTGCCTTCCTTTTTAAAAGTACTAATCCAGGGTTCCCTTTGTGAGCCTTTTCCCTAAAATCTCTCCCCCCTTTCCCTCTTTTGTTTTGCTATCTGTCTATCCCTCTCTTTCCCCCTCTATGTCTATGGCTAGGGATTCCAACGTCAGGAGTAGAGCTTACCTTTAATTTGTTGATACAGAAGCAAGATGGTGCAACAGAACAGATTCCAACGTCAGGAGTAGAGCTTACCTTTAATTTGTTGATACAGAAGCAAGATGGTGCAACAGAACAGCAGGATCCTGATTTTCCTCAAAACTGTTTGGAAAACTTGATGTGGCGAAGACACGCCAATTTCCATTATCATCAAGATAGGCCTCATTATTTTCTTCTCGTTTCTCTCCGCAAAACAGCGCCTTCAATTTATTTCTCTTCCTTCATTTTGACCCAGAGAGAGAAAAAACCTTGGTACGGAGAAGTTTGCTGTAATTTTCTAAATGAAAAGATAGACGATTGATGAGCAAGAAAGAAAAGGAGAGAGGACAGCGAAAGTGGAGGGAGAGAGAGAGGATCAGGGTAACTTTGTTCTGAATTTTAAAGAGAGAAGTAAGCTGAAGTTCTGATGTGATTTTTGCCTTCCTTTTTAAAAGGACTAATCCGGGGTTCCCTTTGTGAGCCTTTTCCCTAAAATCTCTCCCCCCTTTCCCTCTTTTGTTTTGCTATCTGTCTATCCCTCTCTTTCCCCCTCCCTCTGTCCTTCTTTTTCTATATGCTTGTCTCTCTCTCTATCTCTCTCTCTCTCTCCCTCTCTCTCTCTCTCTTCCTGATTTTCCTCAAAACTGTTTGGAAAACTTAATGTGGCGAAGACACGCCAATTTCCATTATCATCAAGATAGGCCTCTTTCCCTCTTTTGCTATCTATCTATCCCTCTCTTTCCCCCTCCCTCTGTCCTTCTTTTTCTATATGCCTGTCTCTCTCTCTCTCTCTCTCTCTCTCTCTCTCTCTCTCTCTCTCTCTCTCTCTCTCTCTCTCTCTCTCTCTCTCTCTCTCTTCCTGATTTTCCTCAAAACTGTTTGGAAAACTTAATGTGGCGAAGACACGCCAATTTCCATTATCATCAAGATAGGCCTCATTATTTTCTTCTTGTTTCTCTCCGCAAAACAGCGCCTTCAATTTATTTCTCTGCCTTCATTTTGACCCAGAGAGAGAAAAAACCTTGGTACGGAGAAGTTTGCTGTAATTTTCTAAATGAAAAGATAGACGATTGATGAGCCTGGGGCCCTTTGTTTGAGGCTGCGTGCCTGAGAGCTTTTGACCTGATTTTTTCCTTTGGGTTATTGTTTATCTTGGTACATAGGTAGTATTATGTACCTACGTCCTTTATTTGTTTATTTTAGGGCGTGCGGTTTTTAAGACGTGATGAAGGATAGATTTGAAAACTACCATTTTCACGAATTAAAGAATAGGGATTTATTTGGTCTTTGGTCTCTTTATAGATGATAATAGATATGCATTATGGCCTATTCGTTAGTGTACTGGTATACTGAGTGTACTAGGTATACTGAGTGTACTGGTAGGTGGTAGGTAATACAAAACTATCTTCGGAGCGTTCCAGGTCCGTGACACCATCTGTATCCGTTTGCCTATTCGTTAGTGGTAGTGGTAGGTATACTGAGTGTACTGGTAGGTGGTAGGTAATACAAAACTATCTTCGGAGCGTTCCAGGTCCGTGACACCATCTGTATCCGTTTCCATAAAACTTAGGACAAAATCTAATAAAACACAGACGTGCCTGGTTTACAACTCCCTCCCCCTTTCTCTCCGTCGCTCTCGTTCTCTTCGTCCATTTTTCGTTCCTCTTTATCTTACTCTTTTCTGTTTTCCCTTCCTCTCTCTTTCCCTATTGTTCTCTCGCTTCTCTACCTATTCGTTAGTGGTAGGTATACCGAGTGTACTGGTAGGTGGTAGGTAATACAAAACTATCTTCGGAGCGTTCCAGGTCCGTGACACCATCTGTATCCGTTTCCATAAAACTTAGGACAAAATCTAATAAAACACAGACCGGCCTGGTTTACAACTCCCTCCCCCTTTCTCTCCGACGCTCTCTTTCTCTTCGTCCATTTTTCGTTCCTCTTTATCTTACTCTTTTCTGTTTTCCCTTCCTCTCTCTTTCCCTATTGTTCTCTCGCTTCTCTTCACCCTCTTGTGCAAATTCACCCCGATCTTGTCCCTATGCCAAGTTCGAAATTGGCTGAAATCTAAAGGCCAGAGCATTGCGAACTCTTGTTGAGCTTTTTCAAAGATTTGGCGTTGAATAGCGGCCGAGCCGTACGTTTCTCGAGGTCCGGTCCGCGGACACTTTTGATCACCAATTATTATGGAAGCTGTCTGCAAAATTTGAGCGACCTGTGGCTAAAGTTAAAGTCGTGAGAAGCGCTAGTTCCTTTTGAGCTTTTTCCCTGTATAGGCCTAAATAGCGGAACTTTGGTCCGGAATAACGGCCGAACCGTACCTTCTGGAAACAGGGCCCAATGATACTTTTGATCTACATAATTTATCGAATCTCTACTCCACCATTCAGTTTTCCGTTCTTTCCTTCCTTCTCTTTCCTATTTCTCTTCTTTAACATTTCTCTCTTTCACACTTGATCATCATTAATTATGGAAGCTGTCCGCAAAATTTGGCCGGCCTTTGGCTAAAGGTTAAGTCGTGAGAAGCGCTAATTCCTTTTGAGCTATTTCCCTGATGTATAGCCCTAAATAGCGGAACTTTGGTCCAGAATAACGGCCGAACCGTACCTTCTGGAAACAGGGCCCAATGATACTTTTGATCTACATATCTCTACTTCACCATTCAGTTTTCCGTTCTTTCCTTCCTTCTCTTCCCTATTTCTCTTCTTTAACATTCCTCTCTTTCTCCACGTCCTTGTCTTCTCCCGTTTCTCTCCCTTCTTGTTCAACGTCCTCCCTGATCCTACTCTATCATTTCTACACTAGCAGAAATCCGGAGCGAAGCGACTGATTTCGGCTGTTTTGAGTTGGAATAGTAGGAACAGTAGGAATATATTTCCTACTGTTTTGGGTTGGAATAAAAGAAAGGCTCTCCTATGATACGCTTTTGTCTAGTTCAGGGACTCCCAAACTGTGGTCCGCGAGAAGGGGTGGCAAAGAGTTTCTGATTAGTTGTTGGCTAAGTTCTAATTAATTTTGTATTGAACCATCATTTGATTTGATCATTAGTTTGAAGAGCTTGAAGCAAGTGCTCGGAGGGTGGGGTTCTAAGCAGATACATTATTAGCAGAAAATACAGGGTTCTGCAGCCTTTCGTATAAGCTTAACCCGACCTTTAGGGCTGTTTGCCCCTATACCTCTCTGAGTGGGCTTTTTGTTGTGTACCTACGTTTGCAGCCTTTACTCTACTCAGCAGCTGGTGTGTAGCAAGTGCTTGATGGAACATTCGATTCATTCCCTTAAGGAGATTGTTCTCCCTTAAACCTCATCTTTGAACTCTACATAACACACCAGCTGCTGAGTAGAGTAAAGGCTGCAAACGTAGGTACACAACAAAAAGCCTACTCAGAGAGGTATAGGGGCAAACAGCCCTAAAGTTCGGGTTAAGCTTATACGAAAGGCTGCAGAACCCTGTATTTTCTGCTAATAATGTATCTGCTTAGAACCCCACCCTCCACGCTATAAGTAAGGTCGGGTTAAGCTTATACGAAAGGCTGCAGGACCCTGTATTTTCTGCTAATAATGTATCTGCTTAGAACCCCACCCTCCACGCTATAAGAATGAAACAATATTAAAATATTTGTTTGAGAAATAACAGTTTGTTTCGAATTGTCGTGCAATAAAATTCGAGCGATGACGATTAATGATCAAGTCAAATGATGGTTCAATACAAAATTAATTAGAACTTAGCCAACAACTAATCAAAAACTCTTTGCCACCCCTTCTCGCGGACCACAGTTTGGGAGTCCCTGAACTAGACAAAAGCGTATCATAGGAGAGCCCTTCTTTTATTCCAACTCAAAACAGTAGGAAATATGTAGGTATAATTTCTAAAATACAACTGCATTACAACCAACACTGTAACACTGGGGAAGGGCAGAGGGTTGGATGGTGTTAGTGGGAGTCATGACTTGCATACCATTTATCATTTCTTTTCCCCCAACTACCAATATCTAGATGTCGATAAGATATTTATATATAGGAACAATATGTTAACACCCCCTCCTACTTCCTTCCTTTTCCTTCGCTTTCAGGCCTTTGATTTTCTTATGTTTCTTCTTTCCTCCCTCATTGGCTTTCTTTAATTTTAGCTGTCTTGATTCACGCGATCAAAAAATGTATTTATATAGGAACAATATGTTAACACCCCTCCTACTTCCTTCCTTTTCCTTCGCTTTGATTTTCTTATGTTTCTTCTTTCCTCCCTCATTGGCTTTCTTTAATTTTAGCTGTCTTGATTCACGCGATCAAAAAATGTTCTACCCCAAAAGAGGTGTACCATTGACTCTATGAAGTGGAATGCACCACTTCTCGACGAATTACTGAGGTTAAACGAAGTAAGATCTCAGTGAGAAACTGAGAAAGGAGAGGTAGAAAGCGTGGGGTATGACCTTTGCAATGAAAAGAGCTCCCTCTCTATAAAAAAGTAAAAAAAGAGATCTCTGAAAGAACATTAGAAAATAGAAAACCATTGATTGAATTGAATTTATAGATAGGTACATCTATGAACGAGTACCAAAAAATGTTCTACCCCAAAAGAGGTGTACCATTGACTCTATGAAGTGGAATGCACCACTTCTCGACGAATTAATGAGGTTAAACGAAGTAAGATCTCAGTGAGAAACTGAGAAAGGAGAGGTAGAAAGCGTGGGGTATGACCTTTGCAATGAAAAGAGTTCCCTCTCTCTCTCTCTCTCTCTCTCTAAAAAAAGAGATCTCTGAAAGAACATTAGAAAATAGAAAACCATTGATTGAATTGAATTTATAGATAGGTACATCTATAAAAAAGAGATCTCTGAAAGAACATTAGAAAATAGAAAACCATTGATTGAATTGAATTTATAGATAGGTACATCTATGAACGAGTACGTGCTATGAAAATGTAGTCAATGAAAAGAAAGAGTATAAAAGTAGACGCGTTGACGAGAACAAAAGGCAAAGAGAACGAAATGTATTGATAACATCTCGAAACCCAAAAAACAAGATGAGAGTTTTGCCAAGAAGAAAAATGTGAATATAAACTACGAAAGGGAATAATGGAAGAGAAAAGAGAAGAAAGAAAATGTGAAACAAACAACACACGAGAAAAACGTAAATAAAATAAAATTAAAGTCGATATAAATCAGAAAGCACAAAGCGAGAGGTGGAGGGGGCGAGAATGAGAAAATGGTAGATAGAGAATTTGTAATAAAGAGTAAGAAAAGAGAGGTTGAGACAGAGGAAGAAGTTTGGAAGTACCAGAACATAAAGAGGGAGGTGAAGGCCAAAGAGAAAGAGTTATAGAGGGGAATAGAAAGAAAACAGATGTAGAAGGGAGGGAGAGGGAGAGAAAGGGAGAGAGTAGGAGAGAGGGAGAGAAAGATCTATATGGGAGAGAGGCAGAGGGTTCTTGATCCTGTACGTATACTAGGTACTGTATAGTGCTAACCTGTGTACATTTTCTCAGATAGAAGTACCTACACAAATGTGTGAGTATGTTTGGTATGTAAGTCGTAAAGGCAATTCGAAAGAGGGAGGTGAAGACCTATCATAAGAGAAAGAGTTATAGAGGGGAATAGAAAGAAAACATGTAGAAGGGAGGGAGAGGGAGAGAAAGGGAGGGAGTAGGAAAGAGGCAGAGGGTTCTTGATCCTGTACGTATACTAGGTACTGTATAGTGCTAACCCCTGTGTACACTGTACATTTTCTCAGATAGAAGTACCTACACAAATGTGTGAGTATGTTTGGTATGTAAGTCGTAAAGGCAATTCGACTATTTAAAATGACTTTTTGAAGAGAGTGTTTTTATAGCTAAAGTCGTTTTTTCTGATCCTTTCCCTCTTTTTCTTTCTCTCTAATTCTTTTTATCTCCGTCTTTCTTCTTCTTCTTCTTCTTCTTCTTCTCTCCCCCCCCTCCTCCTCCTCCTCCTTCTTCTTCTTCTTCTTCTTCTTCTTCTTCTTCTTCTTCTTCTTCTTCTTCTTCTTTTCTTTTACTCTGCCTAGTTGTCTCTTTCTTTACATTTTCCGTAAGCTGTAGTCAAGGCACAAGTGGTAATTGATTTCACAAGTATCGAACCTTTTTACTAGAGAAATTAGACAGTTCAATAAGAGCAGAGAGAGAAAGAGAGAGGGAGAAAGAAAAGGAGAGAGGACAGCGAAAGTGGAGGGAGGGAGAGGGAGAGGGAGAGGATCAGGGTAACTTTGTTCTGAATTTTAAAGAGAGAAGTGAGCTGAAGTTCTGATGTGATTTTTGCCTTCCTTTTTAAAAGGACTAATCCGGGGTTCCCTTTGTGAGCCTTTTCCCTAAAATCTCTCCGAGAGAGAGAGAGAGAGAGAGAGAGAGGGAGAAAGAAAAGGAGAGAGGACAGCGAAAGTGGAGGGAGGGAGAGGGAGAGGATCAGATCAGGGTAACTTTGTTCTGAATTTTAAAGAGAGAAGTAAGCTGAAGTTCTGATGTGATTTTTGCCTTCCTTTTTAAAAGGACTAATGAAAGTCGTTTTTTCTCATCCTTTCCCTCTTTTTCTTTCTCTCTAACTCTTTTTCTCCGTCTTTCCTCTTCTTCTTCTCCCCCCCCTCCTCCTTCTTCTTCTTTTCTTTTACTCTGGCTATTTGTCTCTTTCTTTACATTTTCCGTAAGCTGTAGTCAAGGCACAAGTGGTAATTGTCCACCTCTCGCTTTGTGCTTTCTGATTTATATCGACTTTAATTTTATTTTATTTACGTTTTTCTCGTGTGTTGTTTGTTTCACATTTTCTTTCTTCTCTTTTCTCTTCCATTATTCTCTTTCGTAGTTTATATTCACATTTTTCTTCTTGGCAAAGCTCTCATCTTGTTTTTTGGGTTTCGAGATGTTATCAATACATTTCGTTCTCTTTGCCCTTTGTTCTCGTCAAAGCGTCTACTTTTATACTCTTTCTTTTCATTGACTACATTTTCATAGCACGTACTCGTTCATAGATGTACCTATCTATAAATTCAATTCAATCAATGGTTTTCTATTTTCTAATGTTCTTTCTGAGATCTCTTTTTTTACTTTTTTATAGAGAGAGAGGGATAGAGAGAGAGGGAACTCTTTTCATTGCAAAGGTCATACCCCACGCTTTCTACCTCTCCTTTCTCAGTTTCTCACTGAGATCTTACTTAAATTTATACTGAGAGGGGCAGACGGCTATTTCCTTCCTTGTGTCCGAAATGTTCTATATGACTCTTCCATGTTGAAGTATGGCACGACACAGACAATTCTTCTTCCCTTCCCTCAGATGTAATGAATCTGCACCCTCTTCACATTGACTCGAAAAGAAATGAATCAGGCAGAAAGAATAGCGGATATGGATAACAGCGGAAAGCTGCAATATTTCAGAGCCCCTATCTCTCTTCCACTCAACCTTGTACCTAGGCAAAACAATGAAAAACACTCCAGAGCAATACCACCGGAATTTCCTTATGCTTTTCTTCTTACGTTCTCTTCTTCCCTTCGCTTTCCGATCATAAATTTACAAAATAAAGGTTTTTCTCTGCTTGTACTTCTCCAGATTTCCCTACAAATAATTTCTCCTTTTTACTTCCAAACTTCTTCCTCTGTCTCAACCTCTCTTTTCTTACTCTTTATTACAAATTCTCTATCTACCATTTTCTCATTCTCGCCCCCTCCACCTCTTCAACATGGAAGAGTCATATAGAACATTTCGGACACAAAGAAGGAAATAGACGTCTGCCCCTCTCAGTATAAATTTTAGAAACTTAATAGGGTTGACGAATACTGAACCAAGACAAGTCGAAACGTCCGGGCCAAAAGATGAGAATGATTCCATCTGATTTTTAGGATGGAACAGATCGGATCAAAGATCATTGGTAAATATTGATCATACTGCGTGCACCAGGTTGACCTCATTACATCAGAATACACCGAACTAAAAGCTCCTTATCAAAACAAGATCAACGGAAGACACCCACCTCCTGAAAACCCTGTAAGAAGGATCGCTTACGGATCATGAAAAAAAAGGAGGGCGAAGAAGAAATTTTTTAAAACCCATGGATACAAGGAAGGAAATAGCCGTCTGCCCCTCTCAGTATAAATTTTAGAAACATGGGGTTGACGAAAGGAACAAAAACAAGTCATCCGCGACAAAAGATGGGTATGATCCCATCTGATTTTTAGGATGGAACAGATCGGATCAAAGATCACTGGTAAATATTGATCATACTGCGTGCACCAGGTTGACCTCAATACACGGATACAAGGAAGGAAATAGCCGTCTGCCCCTCTCAGTATAAATTTTAGAAACATGGGGTTGACGAAAGGAACACAAACAAGTCATCCGCGACAAAAGATGGGTATGATTCCATCTGATTTTTAGGATGGAACAGATCGGATCAAAGATCACTGGTAAATATTGATCATACTGCGTGCACCAGGTTGACCTCAATACAGAATACACCGAACTAAAAGCTCCTTCTCAAAACAAGAACAGTGGATGACACCCACCTCCTGAAAACCCTGTAAGAAGGATCGCTTACGGATCATGAAAAAAAGGAGGGCGAAGAAGAAATTTTTTAAAACCCATAAAAGATTGAATTTTAGCAAATGTCGAAATGCTAGAATTTATGTTATTCCTAGTCAAATTGACAAAATAAATCCAGGAAGACTTCTCGTGACTTGATGGCTACCCAAATAATGTTAAAAATTCTAACGAGCTATTATACAATTTACGCCTTCAATTTCAACCGTGGGTATGATTATGTATGCAATGTGGTAAGCCTTATGTTATTCATTGATGTAAATAAATTTAGATAGCATTAGGAAAAAAAGCTTTCAGGATTTTCACAGTAGGGAGGACCTAACATGGGGAGAGAGGGGGAGAAAGCGTGCAAATGAAACCATTCAAATTATGACTCAGCGCTTCCTTCAAGCTTTTCGGGAAAAAAATCTGCTTCTTCTTCATGCTGTTTATTTTTAGTTCCAATTTAAATAGTTTGTTTTTCTGCCAGGTCATGATTTTGAGTCATTATTATTGTAAGAGGGGGAGAAAACGTGCAAATGAAACCATTCAAATTATGACTCAGCGCTTCCTTCAAGCTTTTCGGAAAAATCTGCTTCTTCTTCTTCATGCTGTTTATTTTTAGTTCCAATTTAAATAGTTTGTTTTTCTGCCAGGTCATGACTTTGAGTCATTATTATCGTAGATGTTTTTCAGCTTTGGTCGAGTCATGAAGCGTGGGTAGCGGGTGGGGGGTAGTTCTTATTATTGTTAGGGGGAGAAAGCGTGCAAATGAAACCATTCAAATTATGACTCAGCGCTTCCTTCAAGCTTTTCGGGAAAAAAAATCTGCTTCTTCTTCTTCATGCTGTTTATTTTTAGTTCCAATTTAAATAGTTTGTTTTTCTGCCAGGTCATGATTTTGAGTCATTATTATTGTAGATGTTTTTCAGCTTTGGTCGAGTCATGAAGCGTGGGTAGCGGGTGGGGGGTAGTTCTTATTATTGTTAAAAATCTGCTGCTGCTTCTTCTTCATGCTGTTTATTTTTAGTTCCAATTTAAATAGTTTGTTTTTCTGCCAGGTCATGATTTTGAGTCATTATTATCGTAGATGTTTTTCAGCTTTGGTCGAGTCATGAAGCGTGGGTAGCGGGTGGGGGGTAGTTCTTATTATTGTTCGAATGTCAAGGGCAAGTTGAAAGGGTGAGTGGTACAACTGATGTTTATGAATAATGAATGCTTTGATTTGGAAACAATAACTTGGAGGAACTCATTAAGCTGTAAGCACTTTACACTTACTGTAGCATGCTACAAGAGGGATTTGAAGCTTGAAGGAATCGAAAGACATCCCCAACTCATTAAGCTGTAAGCACTTTACACTTACTGTAGCATGCTACAAGAGGGATTTGAAGCTTGAAGGAATCGAAAGACATCCCCAGTTTCCTCATCCTTCTCCTTCTGCTCTTCCTCCTTTCCCCTTCCTGCCTCGGTGGTGTAGTGGTCAAGGCGCTCGCCTGGTAAACAGGAGGGCGTGGGTTCAATCCCAGCCGAGGTATGGAATTTCATCCTCAATATAATTTGAGAATTTGACCACAATAATAGTATTAGCCTACTGCTGGATTAAAGGGACTTTTCAGTCCTATGCGAGCAGTATAAATAAGCACTATTATTATTATTACCTATTCTTGTCCCTACATTGTTTTTTCCTTGCATCTTTTATGAACTAGGAAAGACCGGAGCAGAAATATGTACTATGTAGGTATATGTACATATCTACATACTAGGTATAGGTACATAGGTATTCACATTCTTAGAATGAAGGAATGTATCTTTTATTCTCCAAAAACCCTGTCTCTACCTCCCTCACTCTCTCTCTTTCTCTCCTCCTCCTCTCTCTCCCTTCTCTCTCTCTCGCTCCCTCCCCTTCTCTACATCTCACTCCCCCTCCTTTTCCTCTCCCCTTCCCTTCTCTCTCTCACACACTGGCTCCCTCCCTCTCTCTCTCTCTCTCTCTCTCTCTCCCCCCTTCTCCTATTTTTTTGTTGTTTTACTATTTCCCTCCACTCACGCCAAGGAAGGACCAATCAGTCAGCTTTTTTGAGCACAACATACCGGTAGGTATTTCATCGGATTATTTCAAACCAATGTTTATAATAGGGATTTCATATTCCCCGTCTATTAAGGTTCCTCAAATTTATTGGAAACATACAAACTCACATGAAGCTTACAATGTATTCAACTATGAATCATAGCTACAGAGTTATAAATTTGGAATGGAACACCCTGTATATTAAAATATAGGTAGGTACTCTGCGCGCTGATAAGTGCTGGTATATTTCACTGCTGTTTCTTTTTTATATGGATTATCTATTGTTGAATCATTTTTTCCTCCATTTTGCAGATTAAGAAAATAACAGAGATACTGCTTTCGGTGAATAGAGATGGATGACCTATTTGACCTGAGTCATTCTCTCTCTATATTTATCTAAGTACCTATATTGGTTTTAATTACTTTGTTTGCCCTTATGACGATGCGATGAACCAATAGGTTTACAAATATCGGAGTACCCAAATATCATCATTGCATCATCATAAGGGCGAACAAAGTAATTAAAACCAATCAAATCATGTTGTCTGGCTCTTTATTATTCACCCATTATTCCATCCTAGATGTAAGAATCTCATTAAAGAAGAATTTCCCAAGGAAATCTGGTTGGTATTAAAATTCCTCTCCTTGGAGAGTAACCAAGTCTTCTCCACCACACTCTTAAGTATACCTAGCCATCTCATCTATGCCATACTATGAAATGCTCTCGAAATCCCTTCGCCACAAAAGATCTCTTATCTTTTCCACTTGAATAGGTATCCTGATAACTAACTTAGAAAATTACTATTCTGTAATGAAAAACCTCTCCTTTCTTCTCTCTTCCGATGGAATTTTCCCCCCTTCCCCCACCAATTTTCATCCCAACATTTGTGTCGCTCCACCACATCCACCCAAAGAAATGCCAAACAAAAATTTGCAAAAAAAAAAAACTTGAAAATATTAGCTACATACCGCGATTAGTTGCCATCGTTTGTGTTTATTTCGGTGATTTGTACAACGTGGCAACGTTTCTTAAAGGTAGGATATGTATAAGTTACACCGGTAATGGTCTAGACATCGTTGCAGTGCCTTATGCTACATACCGCGATTAGTTGCCATCGTTTGTGTTTATTTCGGTGATTTGTACAACGTGGCAACGTTTCTTAAAGGTAGGATATATATCATGTAGATTGTAGCCGAAATATAATGAGTTTTATTATCCAAGAAATTGAGTATGTATAAGTTACACCGGTAATGGTCTAGACATCGTTGCAGTGCCTAAAGGTGGATTTCCACCAACGCGACTTTTGCCGCGCGACAGAGTCGCGCGATAAAAATCGCATAGTGGAAACGTGTCGCGCGACACGAAAAAAAGTCGTGCGA
>NW_007378116.1:139143-154034 GCF_000475195.1 Diaphorina citri
TCCAAGAAATTGAGCCTCCAAAAAAATCAAGAAATAGGTGTGTTGGGGTTTCCCATTTTAAATATTCTAAGGCATTCTCGAGAAACCCGGCCTTGAAATTGAGCCTCCAAAAAAATCAAGAAATAGGTGTGTTGGGGTTTCCCATTTTAAATATTCTAAGGCATTCTCGAGAAACCCGGCCTTGAAAAGGATTTTATAAACACCCTGAATATTTTAATTAGACAAATACTCTTGCAGCTACATCTCTTTATCGCTGGCATATCTATGTTTGATTACATATTGATATTTGAATAATATAACGAAAATCAAATTTGTTCCCAGTTTATTCCACCCAAAAAAGTACACAATACAGGGTGTTCTCGAACCACCATTCACCCTGTAGGTATATTCCATGAGTCCCCACTTTTATCCTTTCCCCTATACCTCAGGATAAAACGAAAATACAAAATAAAGCTGAACAAGAAATAGGAGGAGGCAGGATGAGATAAATTTTCCAGATCACAAAGAACTTTTTTTAGGATATAAAAACTTCTTGAAAATCCTTCTGGATTTACACAACGAGCAGTTCACCACTCTTTATTAGTCGTAGAAAACGTTCAAGTCACATTTGAATAAAACAATAAAATTCCGCAAAACTTTAGCTTTTAGAGTAGAGAAAAGAAAAAGCAGGTACCTGTGACTCTTTTTTTCTGATGCTCTTTTTCACCACTAGACAGCAGAGTATGTCCTAGGCTCCTAGACCCAAAGATCTTCCAGGTATAATTTTGCCTTCTGATGCTCTTTTTCACCACTAGACAGCAGAGTATGTCCTAGGCTCCTAGACCCAAAGATCTTCCAGGTATAATTTTGCCCTGATGCTCTTTTTCACCACTAGACAGCAGAGTATGTCCTAGGCTCCTAGACCCAAAGATCTTCCAGGTATAATTTTGCCTGTGCGAACAAAAAGCTGTGCGAATTTTCAAATCTAGGTGTACGAGTATGTGAACTTTGTGGAGTAGAGATCAGACCCATCTCTAGTATCTGAATGAATTCGGATGGCTTTTAGCCGTCCCTAAAACTTTGACACAAAAAGTGTTCTTCCATTTGAAATAATGAAAAGACACAAGCACACATCGAAAAACAACTCTTGATCTCTACATAATGCCTTGTCCAGATAACGGCTATCTCTAAAACTTTCAATTCTACAAAACAATACAAAGGAATTTTAATTGTGTTAAGCATATTTAAATGCTTGTCACAAACATCGTTCCCCGATTATTTCACCTAGATAAATTTCATGACATGACTTGTCCGTCCCTAAAACTTTGACACAAAAAGTGTTCTTCCATTTGAAATGATGAAAAGACACAAGCAGACATCGAAAAACAACTCTTGATCTCTACATAATGCCTTGTCCAGATAACGGCTATCTCTAAAACTTTCAAATGAATTCGGATGGCTTTTATCCGTCCCTAAAACTTTGACACAAAAAGTGTTCTTCCATTTGAAATAATGAAAAGACACAAGCAGACATCGAAAAACAACTCTTGATCTCTACATAATGCCTTGTCCAGATAACGGCTATCTCTAAAACTTTCAATTCTACAAAACAATACAACATTGGATAGGTACCGAGGTTTTTGTCCTGGTGAGCCTAAAAATCCTTCCTTAGTCCAAAACGAAGCAAAAGCTTATACGAAACTCTGAGAGCATCAGATAACAACGTTCGACCTGCATCAAGCAAATGAAGTAAAAAAGAGGAGATAGAGAAATTGAACAAAGTCCTTAACGGAACTGAAAATCAAGGTACGGAAAATGTTTCCATTTTGTAAATAATTTACACGAACATTCAGATCCGACTAAATGGGATTTGATAAAACACGAAAATTACAGCACAAAGAAAAACAAACATTAGAAAATAGAAATGAAGTGGAATGAATGATTCAAGGAGTAAAAGCAACAATGATAAGTAATGATGTCTGTCGAATGAAGGACAGGAAGGGGAGGAAGGCGAGAGATAGAGGAGAGAAGTATTAGAAGTAGAAATGATAGATAGAGTAGGATCAGGGAGGACGTTGAACAAGAAGGGAGAGAAACGGGAGAAGACAAGGACGTGGAGTAGGATTAGGGAGGACGTTGAACAAGAAGGGAGAGAAACGGGAGAAGACAAGAACGTGGAGAAAGAGAGAAATGTTAAAGAAGAGAAATAGGAAAGAGAAGGAAGGAAAGAACGGAAAACTGAATGGTGGAGTAGAGATTCGATAAATTATGTAGATCGACCACAGTTTGGGAGTCCCTGAACTAGACAAAAGCGTATCATAGGAGAGCTCTTCTTTTATTCCAACTCAAAACAGTAGGAAATATGTAGGTATAATTTCTAAAATGCAACTGCATTACAACCAACACTGTAACACTGCGGAAGGGCAGAGGGTTGGATGGTGTTAGTGGGAGTCATGACTTGCATACCATTTATCATTTCTTTTCCCCCAACTACCAATATCTAGATGTCGATATAGTCGGTGGCCTAACGTCAAAAAAGCTGCATTTCGTCAGGAAAGCACCAAATTTGGCATGGACCTTTATTTGAATAAAATTCGAGCGATGACATTATTAAAAAATATATTTTCGTGTAAGTATGTTGAGGACCGAGTGGAAAACTGCGAATATTTTTTAGTTAAAAAAAAAAAAGAAAAAATGGATATTAGCTAGCTAGCTTTACATATGTGTACCACCTATATTTTCCAAGAAAATCGAGAATCAACTATCAAATAGCTATGCCATCTAACTCAAATTGTTTTGCATCTCGGTGATAACTCTGGGTCATGCAAGAATGGCTGTGGGCCGCCGCGCCGGCCGATTCAAGTATTAATAAAGAAGAGAAATAGGAAAGAGAAGGAAGGAAAGAACGGAAAACTGAATGGTGGAGTAGAGATTCGATAAATTATGTGGATCAAAAGTATCATTGGGCCCTGTTTCCAGAAGGTACGGTTCGGCCGTTATTCCGGACCAAAGTTCCGCTATTTAGGGCTATACATCAGGGAAATAGCTCAAAAGGAACTAGCGCTTCTCACGACTTAACTGTTAGCCACAGGTCGCTCAAATTTTGCGGACAGCTTCCATAATTAATGATGATCAAAAGTGTCTGCGGGCTGGACCTCGAGAAATGTACGGTTCGGCCGCTATTTAACGCCAAATCTTTGAAAAAGCTCAAAAAGAGTTCGCAATGCTCTGGCCTTTAGATTTCAGCCAATTTCGAACTTGGCACAGGGACAAGATCGGCGTGAATTTACTCAACAGGATGAAGAGAAGCGAGAGAACAATAGGGAATGAGAGAGGAAGGAAAAACAGAAAAAGTAAGATAAAGAGAAACGGAAAATAGACGGAGAGAAAGAGAACTTGAGAGAGAAAGGGGGAGGGAGTTGTTAACCAGGCACGTCTGTGTTTTATTAGATTTTGTCCTAAGTTTTATGGAAACGGATACAGATGGTGTCACGGACCTGGAACGCTCCGAATAAGGCCAATTACCCCCTAGTGGCCTTAGTATACCTCCCTACATTTCCTACTAGTAGGTATACCTGCCTATGAGTACTACTGCACCCTTTGTGTTCCACAAATATTACTGGTAATAATGGGGAATATAAATGAAGCTTAAAATAAAACATCATTGTGAGTGTAAATATAAAATGACCGAAATAAACGATGCAATCGCGTGTTGCTATCAGGTTAAAGGTGACAATGACGGTTCACATTAGGGGAAGAAAAAGATTTTCTGTGGAGTGGGTATTTATCGATAATGATGGTCATTTATGCATCTACCTATCTAACTTTTATGTTGGTAATTTGTTATTGTTCCATATACCTACGTGTACAAACACAAATTGCTTAGAGCCCTAACTACTAGCATTATAATGGGCTGCAAAAACTATTCGTATATTAGGTATATTCTGTTCTCCTATACGTAGGTATAGGTACATACGAAGAAATCTTATTATAATCCCTAGGGATCTTAACGTCTTGTAAGGACACTAGCGGGTTCCTACTCCCACTTTCTGGAGGTGCTTTTCTTTCCCTTATCCTTCTTTTCCACATCTTCATTTTTGCGAGTATCTAACTTTTATGTTGGTAATTTGTTATTGTTCCATATACGTGTACAAACACAAATTGCTTAGAGCCTGGTACCTTGATACCCACTTCCCAACTACTAGCATTATTATGGGCTGCAAAAACTATTCGTATATTATATTCTGTTCTCCTATACGTAGGTATACATACGAAGAAATCTTATTATAATCCCTCGGGATCTTAACATCTTGTAAGGACACTAGCGGTTTCCTACTCCCACTTTCTGGAGGTGCTTTTCTTTCCCTTATCCTTCTTTTCCACATCTTCATTTTTGTCTTCCAATGAAATTGTGATCACTTCCTGGAAATGGTCTTGTTATTGTTCAGTGGCTTACCTCTAAACCACTTTTTCGTATCTGTTTCCTCTTTCTGCTCCACTTGCTCTCCCTTCTCCTCCACTTGTTCTTCATGATCCTCCTCTTTCATTCCTTCCTCATCCTTCTCCTTCTGCTCTTCCTCCTTTCCCCTTCCTGCCTCGGTGGTGTAGTGGTCAAGGCGCTCGCCTGGTAAACAGGAGCATCCTTCTCCTTCTGCTCTTCCTCCTTTCCCCTTCCTGCCTCGGTGGTGTAGTGGTCAAGGCGCTCGCCTGGTAAATTAGAGCCATTTCACACTGAGCGGATTTTTACCGCGCGGATTCCGCTCTCGCGGTTTTTTTCCGCCTAGTCAATGAGTGTTTAATGAGTCCTTTCACACACAGCGGTATTCTAGTGAAATCCGCGCGTTTTCCCCGCGGATCCGATGGACGTCCGCAGAAATTTAGACCCGCGATCCCGATTTTTTTCCCGCTGCAGTAGTAGTCGTCATATTAGAAGTGTTGTGATGTAAGGAATATTGATAATAATTTTTAATTTCTTGACGTGTTACCTACGTAAATGTAAACCGCTGTGTGTGAAAGAAATCGCGGATTTTGCAGGCGGTAAAAATCCGCGCGGTAAAAATCCGCTCATTATTATTACCTATTCTCGTCCCTACATTGTATTTTCCTTGCATCTTTGTATGAACTAGGAAAGACCGGAGCAGAAATATGTACTATGTAGGTATATGTACAATGTACATATCTACATACTAGGTATAGTTACATAGGTATTCAGATTCTTAGAATGAAGGAATGTATCTTTTATTCTCCAAGAACCCTGTCTCTACCTCCCTCTTTCTCTCCTCCTCTCTCTCCCTTCTCTCTCTCTCTCTCCATCTCACTCTCTCTATATTTATCTAAGTATATTGGTTTTAATTACTTTGTTTGCCCTTATGACGATGCGATGAACCAATAGGTTTACAAATTATCGGAGTACTCAAATATCATCATTGCATCATCATAAGGGCGAACAAAGTAATTAAAACCAATCAAATCATGTTGTTTGGCTCTTTATTATTCACCCATTATTCCATCCTAGATCTAAGAATCTCATTAAAGAAGAATTTCCCAAGGAAATCTGGTTGGTATTAAAATTCCTCTCCTTGGAGAGTAACCAAGTCTTCTCCACCCTAGATTCTAACTCTGTTATTTCATAGCGCTTTCTAAATATTTTCCATCAGTCAGTAGGTACAAGGTATGTGGGTGTGAAAGTGTTCTAACATGACGGTCGAGTTTTCGGTTGTGCTCGGGAAATACCTATTCACACTTCACACCCATAGTCCCCCCTGGAGAGACGGAAACATAGAATGTGAGTTTTATGATTTGTAACGCGCTAAGACTCTCGAGTAACATAATCATGACGGTCGAGTTTTCGGTTGTGCTCGGGAAATACCTATTCACACTTCACATTCACACCCATAGTCCCCCCTGGAGAGACGGAAACATAGAATGTGAGTTTTATGATTTGTAACGCGCTAAGACTCTCGAGTAACATAAATATTTTATGTCGGACGGATTTTAATTCGCGACGCGGGGCGTTATACATATGTATAAGTTATTGGTTCAATAGAGGGATATGATACTTCCAAGAGTTTCCAGATATTATCTATTCTATAGGTAGGTTTTGTGTTTGAAGTTTTGTTTGTATTTGAAACTAGGTAGAAAGACAAAAACGGAAGGGAATACCCCTCGTAATCCCCTGAAACTAAATAAACTTTTGAACTACGAGTAGCACTTGGTAAAACTTCGAGTTTTGTGTTTGAAGTTTTGTTTGTATTTGAAACTAGAAAGGCTAAAACGGAAGGGAATACCCCTCGTAATCCCCTGAAACTAAATAAACTTTTGAACTACGAGTAGCACTTGGTAAAACTTTCAAGCTCCTCTTTTCAGACAATTCCGTGATGGGTCAAAAATTGGAAAATTATCCTATCATTACGAAATTACCTTTAGCTCGCACTTTATGTTGTGTCCTTGCTATGGCCATTGACCTTCTAATGAATTCTAATACATTGAACATTAGGTCAGAGTTACTATCGATAACTGGAAGAGAAGTTACTTTCAGGTTATGGTAACTAAATGGTTTCACTTGCCACTGGAAAGGGAGAAGCCAAAACCTGCTTGATGATTTCTAGTGGCAGCTTTGACCTTTGTGAGGCCATTGACCTTCTAATTAATTCTAATACATTGAACATTAGGTCAGAGTTACTATCGATAACTGGAAGAGAAGTTACTTTCAGGGTATGGTAACTAAATGGTTTCACTTGCCACTGGAAAGGGAGAAGCCAAAACCTGCTTGATGATTTCTAGTGGCAGCTTTGACCTTTGTGTTGGTATTGGTACCCTAATTTTTGATGATCAATTGATCACGATACACGGGCAATCAACAACTTTACGACTTTGAACGTAATAGTTAACCGGTGGAGCACTGAAGTTAGCAACATTACGTGGTTTTCATTTGGATGGATGACCTGTGCACACCACGAGCTGCTGGTTTATTGTTTAGTTATGTGTCAAATCCTAAATATACGTAACTGAATATCGAATGTACATTATTTAGGTAGGTACCTATTTACTGTTCCATAATATTGGAATGGCGAAGTGACCTGTGCACACCACGAGCTGCTGGTTTATTGTTTAGTTATGTATCAAATCCTAAATATACGTAACTGAATATCGAATGTACATTATTTAGGTAGGTACCTATTTACTGTTCCATAATATTGGAATGGCGAATGGCACACTGAAATGAATTTCCAAATACCCAGGTGATACATTTAACAGTTAAACTGAGCATTATACAATCTATTTAAATCTACAATATAGAGAAAAAAACTTTCAAATGGAAAGCAGAAAAAAGCTCAGAAAAAATTGATAATGGACATGCGCGGTTCGCGGAAAAACGCCAAGGAATAATAAGCTCAGGAAAAATTGATAATGGACATGCGCGGTTCGCGGAAAAACGCCAAGGAATAATGTGGAAACATACAGGAAGCACATCAGGATTGAAGTGAAACATTAGCGGTGTACGCGTTACTATGAACACTACGAGTGTTTAATCATTTCTTTGCGTTCGTTAGAACTAAGAAATCGTGATATTCAGAATGAATTAATTTTTGTAAAAATAAATAAAAAGGAATAATGTGGAAACATACAGGAAGCACAGGATTGAAGTGAAACATTAGCGGTGTACGCGTTACTATGAACGCTACGAGTGTTTAATCATTTCTTTGCGTTCGTTAGAACTAAGAAATCGTGATATTCAGAATGAATTAATTTTTGTAAAAATAAATAAATGTTACTATGAACGCTACGAGTGTTTAGTCATTTCTTTGCGTTCGTTAGAACTAAGAAATCGTGATATTCAGAATGAATTAATTTTTGTAAAAATAAATAAAAAGAACAGATTCGCTTTTTGCTCCGAGTGATGGTTTTCTGCTTTTGTTCTGGTCAAAAATAAATGCACACACATGTATTCGTAAAAATTGTCGAATCTATTTTTGTAAATTTTATTATATTCTTTTCTCGTAAAATAAAAATGACACAATTTTATTAAAGTGTTCTTTTTCGAAGCATTTCTATGTGTTTCTGTTTTGTAAGATATAATATTTCGTTTTAATTGCCAAACTGATTTAAACTAAATAATTAAAAATCTTGTAAATTAATTTAGAATTGCCCTGTTAACAACAATACAATGCGAGATAGATAAAGCATCTGTTCCGATGCTGAAAAATGTGATAAGAGTGAGTGACCTGATTGCTTCGCTATGTAAATAAAGTTTTCATTTTATTTTAGGTATAAAGCTACCCCAAATAACTTTATAGATACCTTCTGTAAATACTTTCCTTAAGATAAACAGGCTATTTTTGAATTATTTGAAGTACATTTCGGAATGTTCAAAGTTAACAATATCACAGTGACTGTTCAAAAGTTACAACTTTACTGATAACAGTATTTTTATCAAGAGTGTAACTTTTCCAAGTATTTCTCCCCAGCTTGCTTTTTAAATTTTACAGAAAAAGTGTCATAGTATACGTTTTTTCTAAATCTATCGTGTTTCAGTGTTTTTGATACAGCCTGTGTTTTGCTACCGATTTCAGTTGTTAATGGGAGGATCATTTTGTGAATATTTTCTGTGGTGTTCTCAGTAAAAATTTGGTCACAAGAACCAACAATTTTTACTTTTTAGTAGATTCCTTACTGATAGGTACCTCTAATCGTCTCCTTTGTCGATCACAACATTTTCTTCTAATTAATTTTCAAAGTTTGTAACATAGGTACCCAGGTAAAAGTATGGTTTTGTAGTGCTTTTGTTAACTTCCATCCAGTTCTACAATTTGGTGACGATTGACCAGAGGGTCAACCTGTAGCCATCATGTTTTCAAGCTTTCATTCGTTCTCTCCCAACATCCTGCTGTTCTGTTGCACCATCTTGCTTCTGTATCAACAAATTAAAGGTAAGCTCTGCTCCTGACGTTGGAATCCCTAGCCATAGACATATGTAGGTATTCCTAGCCATAGACTTAGGTATTTATTTTGCACGTGATGTCTCAGACCGTTACCCCTGTAGATACCAACAACATAGTATGTAGGTATTCCTAGCCATAGACTTAGGTATTTATTTTGCACGTGATGTCTCAGACCGTTACCCCTGTAGATACCAACAACATAGAACGTTGCTTAACTTCAGTGAACTGATGCATTCAGCTCACTATAGTCTCTAGATAGTCTAGATAGTCATAGGCTTTGCAACGAAAATTTGGTTTGTGCAAGTAGCATCTCCACTATTTGTAGATGTAGTTCAAGCCTGTGATATTGTTAATCCTAGTATTCAGGTCGATTTGATTCAACGTTAATGCATATTGTGGGTCGCATCTGATCCATTCGACAAGTAATTAGCTGAATACCGACATTGTGATGATTCCTCCATAAATTTACACATGTTGACGGTACCATAGTGGCGTAGCGGCCAAAGAGACGGTAGAGGAGACGGCCTACCTAGCTAATAAATATGAATGTACCAGGATGGACAGTAATAAAAGACAACTGATCAGTACCTATATTTATGTACAAAACATAGCTAGGTACCTACCTAGCTAATAAATATGAATGTACCAGGATGGACAGTAATAAAAGACAACTGATCAGTACCTATATTTATGTACAAAACATAGCTACATCCATCAAAATAATGTAGAACAGCGGTTCTCAACTTTTCAAAGTCTAGTAAGTACCACCTAATGCATTTGTGTGGTGATTAAACACGCCAAGGATTGAATATTTACCAAATCGCCACCAGAGGTTTGTAAAGTCTAGTAAGTACCACCTAATGCATTTGTGTGGTGATTTAACACGCCAAGGATTGAATATTTACCAAATCGCCACCAGAGGTTTGTTACTTACTAATATCGGCACGTGTACCACAGTTTGAGAACCGATGAACATAGTAAAAAGGCATTAAGTAAATTTGATTTTAGTAAAAGAATAGGGTCATAGATTGTAGTGACTGACCTTTTGCGTTAAATCAATTTGAACCTGTCGTCTTTTGTTGGCATTTGAAACTAATCAATTATTTGATTTTAGTAAAAAAATAGGGTCATAGATTGTAGTGACTGACCTTTTGCGTTAAATCAATTTGAACCTGTCGTCTTTTGTTGGCATTTGAAACTAATCAATTTCAATTTAAAGCGAATGTAGAGCATCATCCTGAAGGAAATTTTATTACATTGCTATTTGCTACTCTACAGTCATGTTATACATATAAACACACTGTTTGGTCGGTTTCACGAATGACGAGCGGAGATTTTACTCATGGGAGATGTAAGAGAATGATATGAAGTAGGTATGTCTGTATATTACACCCTGTATGTCGCTCATCAGTGTCCAAAATGACATGCCGCCAGGATATTCCCAGACGTACTGAATAGAAGCAAGAAGATACACTCTATATGCATGCATATATGTACATATAGTCTTGGCACCTGTATCTACACCAAGAGATGGAAAAGGAACTGTACGAGAACATTAACGAGGGAGTTATTTATGTCTCTTATGTATGCATATACATATAGTCTTGGCACCTGTATCTACACCAAGAGATGGAAAAGGAACTGTACGAGAACATTAACGAGGGAGTTATTTATGTCTCTTAGTGAACATGAAAAAGTATAAAGTCAGACGAAGGAAATATGTCTCTCCGGAAAACTATAATGAAAAGTCAAGCCTGTTAAATAGAGCAGGAGGCCTGCCTCAGTCAGCACCCCGAAATATATAGGTCACATCAGCGCCTAACGTATATGCTTCAGCATTCTGCAGTCAAGTATGGGACAGGAAGGGAAAAATTGTTCATGGGAAAATTTAGACGAAGGTAAAATCATGAGAAGGAACGAAGGGAAGGTTCATTATTTTAGAGAAGTTATCCCATATCTCCTTCTTCCTGTTCATCCCTTCTTCGTGCTCTTTTAACGTATAAAACTTGTTAATTATGTTTTTAAATCCCTTTTGAGGCCTCCTTTACAGCTCAATGATGGGGGTATTATCCTAACCCTTTTAGGTGTAACTTATCCTAGTTTGGAAACCATTAAGCCCCAATCTGATAGGTAGCAGAGAACGCTTCCTCTTGCTTCCTACGATCAGAAAAAATACTCAACTGTTCCATGTGCCCCATTACTCAATTTTTTTTTCTTCTAATTACACATACACGCACGTCAGTCCCTCAACCCCTTGCAATTTATTTTCTCACTAATTATTTATTGTACTTGGGGTCTAGTATTACACTGGAAGAGAATTAAAGCTCAAAATCTTGTCTATTACCTGTCACCAACAATTGACATGTATTTAGGGCAAATCTGCACCTACTACCTAATAGGTCCTAGACCTACTTACTTGAGGAACCGAATAACTAATGAAAAGTACCTACTGAAATTTGAAGTCACGTGATATGACGTTAGAGTGAGATTTAACCCCAAAACGGTTCTCTCTAATTCCCCTGTTTCTTTCAGGAGTATCTACCTATGTATCTGCACCTAGAATTCTGATCTGATGCACCCTGTATTTTGACAATCACCTAGAACTCACTTTTGGTGTACACTATATTTGTAGAGGCATGTTTTTTTATATCATCTGAAACTCTCTTTTCATCCACACTGTATTTGTAGCGGCATGTTTTCCATATTGTCATAATCATCATTATTATTACTTTTCACAGTCTTTTTGTGTTTTCTCAGCCTATTGAATTTTTTATTTTAATAATTTGTGTCAGATGTAATGTGTTGTTTCAAATGGAGTGGAACCATATTTTACATTCTTGACATTTCAATCAGTAAAAGGAGGGGTCACGATTCACATGTTGTAGTATCAAATGGAAGCCTAGGTAGGTACCTACTCAACAATTTGTTAATAGTGTTAAAACCTCTACCTACATAGAGATTATGATTAGGTACTACATAGATATAACATACCTATTTGTGTGATCGATTTCAAAGTATCTTATTCTCTCTATCTCTCCCCCTCTCTCGAGGCTTTCTATATTTATGTAAGTATTTACATAACAATATTGATTATAATTTATCAACAACAAAACTACTTACTTACCTATTACACTTTTCATGCTTACATCAAGTGATGTTTACTCTGGGACCGTTATGTTATTGTTAGGGAGGTACTTCTCTGCCCTGGGACTTTAAAAACGACTCCCCCAGGAACATTCTAGGAAAATGGGAATTAATTTCATCCCGAATTACAAGAACCCAAATAAGATTAGAGATCTGACGGTCAGATTCCCTCCGGTCTGGGAATTTTATTTTTTCCCTTCAAATAAAAAGATAATAACTTAAAGTTTCCCGTCACAAAAAGGATTCTCTGCAGCCTTTTTTTTATTATTATTATTTTCATCCTGCATTTTCTATACTAGGGTTTCCTTTATTCCAACTCTATTTCTCTTTCCCATTTTTCTATCCCCCCATTCATTCTCTACTTATGTTGTGTTTTTCTGAACATAATATTTGCCACAAAGGACGTACGTAAGTTAGAGGGTATAAAAATAAATAGAATAAGTAAAATATGTGTAAATATAAAAAAAATAACTGACAAAAACAGCAAAAAAACTCCGCTGGAATGTTGTTCCGACTCGTGAGCCTGTGTACATGTTTACGAAACTCTAATGCCAATGAACTAAAAAATATACAGACCTAGCTTTTTAACTCTTCATGTGTAGATTTTTTTTTACAAAACTGACTTCGTAGAGGGTTTGAAATTGCCCGAGGAAAATTGGACAATTGTCTGGGGACTATTTTAAATAAAAATAATATTCTCAAGCCTTTGTGTTCTTGCCATTCTAAATCTCTTTACTTTTGTATAGAAGAGCAGCCTTTAATATTTTTTTTTTCCCTTCGTTCTTGTATGAAAGAGAAAACGCTCAATTTTTTAAGCTTTTGTTGTATTTACTTAATCAATTTTTTACATACTGGGTGAGATTGAGATGTCTTTGTAGGAATTCAAATCATTTTCTTTGAGAATAATTTAAGGGTGACTTAGTAAAGACTGCCTTGGCAAATTGGACTGAAAAGATGTCCATTTTTAATTTGACTTATGTATGGTATGGTACTTAAGTGAAAATTTTAACTTCCTTCTCATCTAACCAAATCTATAAGTTTTGAAGTCAATCCAGAGGTCGATGATTTTCATGATGACGCAGTTCAGTGAAATATGTCACCATCATATTCGGACGCACTACGTTCGCAGCTTCAAAAATCTGACTCAACATACTGAAGTCATCTTTCAGAGTAGAGAAAATGTAAATCACAAACAACTGATGTAAGCATGACGTTCTCTCTTCAAATATCCAAAATCTCACAGAGTATTATTAGGCGTAACGGTAAGTAATATATTTGTAATATACTCATCATCTAGTGCGTGTCAGCTATTCTGAATTTACAGCTTACTACACTACATGTCACATTTCTACCCACCGTATATTATAAAACTTTAATTGAAAAGATTTCCAAAGTGGTAGATTCTTTAAAAAATAACATTTGTTTTCCTTCTGCCACTTCTGCGTTTCTTCCCACTGCCTCCGGTGACTTTCAATTTCTTTTATTCATGGCTTTCAAATAGAAAGTTTCGCGCTTAGCGCGTATTTTTAATAAAAATAAAAGGCACTTTTTACTACCTAATACTCGACAGTAGAACATGGAAATTTTAACACTCTCCTCGGCCAATGCGAATTCGTAGGTAGATGTTTTAATTTTAACATTTTGTACACTCTTGCATTATGGAAAACCAAGTTGAATGTGATTAGACTGATTAGTTTACCCTAATCGCCTAAACTAGCAATTCTAATTAGAAGTTAGATGTTCTTGGGCTGGGGTCTACCACTTTATGTTAGAACTGGTAGCCACCTCTGATCATTCTCGGAGACTATGCCCAAACAGTCTCCGAGTAGGCTCGTAGGTATTGCTTGTAATATGGGGTTCTAAACCTGCCACCTCTGATCATTCTCGGAGACTATGCCCAAACAGTCTCCGAGTAGGCTCGTAGGTATTGCTTGTAATATGGGGTTCTAAACCTCAGCCTAAATACTTACCTATCTCTACATTCGACGATTTGCTAAGTAGGTACTTTCTTACTGAATTTAGTAGATAGGTAGGTAGGTATACAGAGTTGACACTTACTTCCATCAAGGGTTTATGTAAATTCGTGAATTAATATATTTTTTCTCCGCTTTCTATTGGAAGATTAAGAAAAAATTCAGCAATTGTACAGAGTTGACACCCACTTCCATCAAGGGTTTATGTAAATTCGTGAATTAATATATTTTTTCTCCGCTTTCTATTGGAAGAGTAAGAAAAAATTCAGCAATTGTTGGAAGAGAGGAGCTTTTTTGTCTTCTACTTTTTAATCAACTGGAAACAGATGGGAATTCCAAAATGAAATTTCTATTCTAAGTTTTTCCCGTAAATAATAGTGAAGTTCATAATGTGAGCTCATTGACTCTAGTGAATCTTCAGAATGGTTAAAATTAAAAATAATGAAACCTTTTTTTTATTCCACCAGGAATTGAACTCAGACCTTTTATTTTGTAATCCAACGGTCAGATGATCAATATACCTACTATTGCTCTTTACCTCTATTACCCACACAACAAGACCTCCCTATTTTGCCTCCTTTACAGCTCAATGATGGGGGTATTATCCTAACCCTTTTTGGTGTAACTTATCCTAGTTTGGAAACCATTAAGTAAGCCCCAATCTGATAGGTAGCAGAGAACGCTTCCTCTTGCTTCCTACGATCATAAGAAATACTCAACTGTTCCATGTGCCCCTTACTCAATTTTTTTTTCTTCTAATTACACATACACGCACGTCAGTCCCTCAACCCCTTGCAATTTATTTTCTCACTAATTATTTATTTTACAAATTAAATTCAACAAATTGATATGA